>NW_026596091.1:20702268-20714797 GCF_907164565.1 Psammomys obesus | reverse complement strand
ACTCCTAGAAGCAGAGGATATGGAACTTGAAATGGCCTCCCCCTGTAGCCAGGTGTGATTTCCAGTGGAGGGAGGAAAACACCAACCCACACATAAAACCTTTGACCCCAAATTTGTCCTGCCTGCAAGATGTGTAGGGATAAAAATGGAACACAGATTGGTCAACCAATGACGGCCCAACTCGGAACACCCCTCCTTATGGGAAATAGCTACCCCTGACACTATTAATGGTGCTCTGCTATGCCTGCAGACAGGAGCCTACCATAACTGTCTTCTCAGAGGCTTCATCCAGCAGCTGATGGGAACAGATGCAGAGACCCAACAACAAATAATAGGTCAAGCTCAGGGAGTTTGGTGGAAGGGTGGGAGAAAAGATAGACGGGTTAAGGACACCACAAGGAGACCTCCAGGATAACTAATCTGGACCCATGGAGGTTCACAGAGACTGTGTCCATCATGGGCTAGACCTAGGACCCTTACACATTTGTAGCAAATGTACAGCTTGTCTTCATGTGGGTCCCTTAACATTTGGAGCAGAGTTGGGGGTTGTCCCGACTTTGTTAGCTGCCTTTAGATCGCTTGATGGCCCATGGTTATATTTAGAGGAGGCATGGGTGGAATGGGTAGAAGGGGGTATGAGAGAGGGACTGGGAAGAGAAGGGTGGGTTGCAATAGGGATGTAAAATGAATAAATAAGTAATTTTTAATTAAAATAAAAGAAAATTACATTGAAACAGTGAAAGAAAAGAGGAAAAAAAACCCAATTCCTTGAAGGGAAAGAGAATCGCAAACAGTCTTAATAACACAGAAGATATAATTATGGACTATTAAGGTGGCTCAGAAAGTAAAATACTCGCATTTAAACTGTAAGATTTTTTCAAGACCAGTGGTTCTCAACCCTTTAATACAGTTTTGCCTATTGTGGTGATCCCCAACCATAAAATTACTTTGTTGCCACCACTTAAATGTAATTTTGCTACTGTTATGAACTGTAATGTAAATTCTGCTATTCAGAATTATCTGATATGCTACCCTCAGAGGGATGTAATGCACATGTTTGGAACTACTGTTCTAGATTATTGATGTTTGATCTTTAAAACAAAGAGTGAAGAATGAAGCCCTTCAATATTCATGAAAGGCTGTTTAAACATGTATTTGCCTATAGTCAAATAAATCAGTGTCCAGGGTGAGAGGAAGGGAGAGGAAAAGCAAAGTACGTATGTTTCCTTCTCATCTCCAACCTCAGAAAGACATTTTTTGAGGATCCACATTACAACAAAATTTCCCCCCAAAATAGCCTAATTTTCAATCAATTCAAGCTTTGTTTCTTATTTTTCTTTAAATAATAATGTGGCAATGTTCCAGTTTTCTCCCTTCTCTAGAGAAGCAAGAAAAAAATCCACAGTGTTTGCTTCGCTTTCTTTGATCACCTCCCCCTGAAATGGGGGTCGGGGGAGCAGCCTTAGCAGGCTACAGAGGAAGACAATGCAGACTTTCCTTCTCTTACAAGCCATCAGTTGACAGAATTTACAAGTCACAATAGGAATTTTAGTTGCCTTGTCTGGTGCATTTAGTCTCAGCAGGTATGTACTCATGTGAACAGCTGTGCTGTTACATTTGGTAGATTTTTTCTACAGTTCATCTTTGTGTTCATAATCTTTCCTTTCAATCTTCCATGATGATCCTTGAACTTACAGGAAAGAGGATATGATTTAATGTCCCATTTGAGACTGAAAGTTCTACAGTCTCTTATTCTCTGTATGTTGATCAGTTGTATCTGTACTCTCCCTCTACTGCAAAGAAAGTTCTCCAGATAAGGTCAGAGATATACTAGTCTACCGATAGAAAAATAAGTTAGGAGAGTTTATCACTATGTCCATTTAGCCAAGTAACAGTATTGGCTCTTTGGGTGTTTGTTTGTTCATTTGTTTTTGTTTTCCTAATTAACAGTACTAGGTAAGCGTTTTGCCTCATAGAGTAGACTTTAAGTCCAAACAGAAATTGTTGGATACTTCCATGACATTTGTGTCACTATTGCACCAGTGGAAGTAACTCATCAGGCCTGTAATGGTACTTCCCAGGGTTCACAGCTAGGTGGCTTTTCTTCCATGGCTTTCTTTTGTGCATAGAAACTTCCAATACTGTCAATGCTGACCAGCAAGAAATAAGCTATATTAGTACAAGCTTGATTTGTCCATGTCCTACGACTTATATACTCATGTCTTAAGCAACATAGTCTTGCCATCAAATCAAGAAAAATAGCAATAGCTTATAATTAGTTTTTTGTGTGTGTCTGTGTGTGGAGAGGGTGTTTACTGGACTTCATTAAACAATAACTCAAAAAGAAGTAACCCATAGATGTGTGGTACTAGACTTTTGATTTGTTAACACATGGTGTCTGAGAAGCCACTGTCCCTCCTGTTACAGGGTAATTCCATTTAACCCCATTTTATATAATGCATTTGTATGTATTTTAGGGCAATAGTAGGTTTCCATATGGCATTTTCAAAAGTCTTTTGGATCAATTATCTTTCTCTATATTCCCTCCCTAATTCCTTCTTATAATTTTGCAGTACCCCAATACTTTCCTGAAACTAAGTTTACAGACAAAACATTACCTACTTAAGAACATCAACCCACCTACAAAAATTTCAAAATAAAATTTACCCTGTCTACAAGATGTGCATGAACAAAAATAAAGCAAAGATTGAAGGAATGTCCAACCAATGCCTGGCCCATTCTAAGACCTACTCTATGGGAGGCAGCCAACCCCTTACACCATTAAAAATACTCCACTGTGCTTGCAGATGGAGCCTAGCATAGCTGTCCTCTGAGTCACTCCACCCAGCAGCTGGTGGAATCAGATGCAGAGGCCGACAGCCAAACATTGGGTGGAGCACAGGTAGTCTTGTGGAAGAGTCGGGGGAAGGAGAGAAGGGCTCAGAGAAGATGGGAACACTACAAGAAGACCAACAGAGCCAACTAACGAAGGCCCAGGAGGTCGGTGGAAACTGAATCATTAACCAAGGACCATGAATGGACTAGACTTAGGCCCTCTACACAGATGTAGCTGATGGGCAGATTGGTCATCATATGGGTTCCCTAGTAAGATGAATGGGGGATGACTCTGCCATAGACTCTGTTGCATTCTCTTTGATCACTTCCCCCTGGCAGCACTACCTGGCCAGGCCACAAGGGGGAAAGGATACCCTCAATCCTAATGAGACTTGATATGCAGGGGTAGGTGAGTAGCAAGGGCTCCCTTTCTCTGAAAAGTAAGGGTTGTGGAATACGGGGAACAGGGAGGGAGGCTGGGACTGGGAGGAGAGATGGGAGAGAGCTACAACTGGGATGAATTAAAAAAACAACAATAAAATGAAATAAAAATACCAAAAATATTACAATTAATCAAACATGTGTAATTCAAGAGAAATGACTTCTGAGAAGTAAAAACATTATTTTATAATTTAATATTTTCTTTCCTATGAGTGATCAAGATTTACCCTATTTACATAAAATGGTTATGTGTATTTGCTAATACCATCAGTGGATTTCTAACCAATTCTGATCTACACTATATGCTTACTTAAATAATATCAGAGTTACTATTACTTACTTCACATGCCACGATAGTAACTATCTGCCAGGTTCACAAATGCAATAGTGTATAACTTCCCTTTAGTGTTCAGAGCAGTTGTTCTCATACATAGATAAGTTTGAATTAAATTGTGGAAAATTCTTTGTCTTTATTCTCAAATAATTTTGTTCAATTTTATGACTTCATGGATATTAGAAGTCGTGCAGGACATAGACAAACTATCCTTTGCATAGAGATTTTCTTACATTGTAGAGTTTCTACCTTCTTCTTTACTGGCCCTGAAGCTAACTGCCTAAGACCTTGTCTTTTCCTACTATCTAGGTAGTAGTTATTTACACAACTGTTTAATAGCTACCGTGTTCTGTTGTAAACGAAGAAGTAAATACTTCAGTGGAAGAATTAAAAGAGTGTAGACCACAGCCCTGACACAGTTTACCAAATTACTTTCCAGTAAGAAGGATCAAGATTGGGAGAACTGCAAGGACATGACTCCTGACCTGCCTCCTCTAGCTGGCACAGAAAGAAGGGAAGAACTCTCCTTCAGGCCCAACATCCCACTTCCAAGCGGCACAGCTAACAGGCAAATGTGTTACCACATGTGCTCTCGTCCTTGCCTGGCTGCCCTTGAATGTCTTGTGCGGCATTTATCAGAGTAAGTGGTGCAAATAACTTCTGAACTCTTAACAGAAAGTTGGGATGTGGCCCTCATGCTTTGCTTAGAGCCAGGATGTTAAAGTTAATACACTGATACCTTGGAATTTGAAACAATTTATTAGTTCTCTTTTCATTAAGATTAAACTTTTAGTCTGCCACTAACAATAAACTACATATTTTTGACATAGACTAGAAAAATTAATTACAGATACTTGAGTTTTTAATTGTTATCAGAAATCTGCCCTTTGACTGATTTTTGAATGCACAGTGTGTTATTGTGAATCTGGGGGATGACTACAGTCCATCTAGAGCAGATCTCTAAAACTTACCTTGTACAAACAAAATTTTCTAATTCCTGAGCAGTAGTACCCCTCTACTTGTTTTCTGCCTTTGCAGTACCCCTCTCTGCTCGTCTATGATGATGTCAGCTGTTTTCAGAATCTCATGTAAAAGATCTCCCAGTACTTGTCATCTTGTTACTGGTTCATTTCATTAAACACAAAAATGTCTGCAAAGTTGTTAATATTGCTACACATGGTAAGATTTGTTCTTTTCTGAATAATTTTATACAGTATTATGAATAATATTATGAAGTATTATGTGCCATATTGTGTTTGTTTGTTTATTTATTTGCTTTTTCAAGACAGGATTTCTCTGTGTAGCTCTGACTGTCCTGGAACTTACTATGTACACTAGGCTGTTCTTGAACTCAAAGATCTACCTGCCATTGTCTCCTGAGTGCTGGGATTAACGATATGAAGGTGTGTTCCACCGTGCCTGGAGATATATATATATTTTTTTTTTCATCTGTCAAGGGACATCAAGTTTCATATATTGATTATTGTAAATAATACTCCAATGAGTATGAGTAAACATTGAGTCTTTATCTCTTTTTTTATTCATTAGTATGCAAGAAAACAGTAGAAAGGAGTATGATTTTATAACCTGTCTTTTTCTAGTGTTCCATAATTTTCCTAATTTCAAACATCAAACTCATATTTATATAGTATGCACATCTAATTCATCAAACTACCAGTAATGATGTATGGACATTTGAAGGTTAAGTCTTTTTTTTTTTTTTTAATGGAAGTTTTCCTAGTATTTATTTTTGTCTTTCCAATTCTATTCTTTTAATTCTTTATTAATTACACTTTATTTACTTTGTATCCCCCCTGTGGTTCCCTTCCTCCTCCATTCCCAATCCCTCCCTTCCTCCACCCTCTGCATGCGTGCTCCTCCCCAAGTCCACTGATAGGGGAGGTCTTCTTTTCTGAAGATTGTCTTAACCATAGAACAAGCACGTTAATAAACACTTGTTTAATGAAATTTAATTCATTATTATGTGTATGTCTATGGTTTTGTCTAAATTTTATTCATGTTATGCTTAATTATAATTGTTGGACTAATATCTGTAATTTCTTCTTGGTTTGTCATTTTAGAAATGATTGCTTTGATTTTAAACAATGTTATTATTGTGAATAACACTATAATATTTTGAAATTGAAACTTGCAGTGATTGCTAATTTCTATATATTCTTGTAAAAGTACCTAAGTCTGGATAAACCACAAATGCCAAGCCACATTTGAATTTTTTTTTAAGTTTGATAACATATGCTACTATCCACGCAAATAAACCAAAGGGAAAGGTTTTTAAAAAATCACTAAAAAACACATAGATGCCACATTCAAATCCATTGTACAACCCTGAGCATGCTTGGCTTATGCGTGCCATTCCCGTGTGGGCAGCCTCAGCAACTTTGGGTTCCCTAAAGTGCTTTGCAGTGGTAAATACTAGGCTCTGTAAGATAAAAAGTAATCACACATGAAATGGGAAGCTTTTGATAGACCACTAGAATGTTTAAGTAGAAAACCAGCATCTCACCATGCCATTACTTCAGCCATCTGTGTGAATATGTCTCAACCTGAGCCAAACCCCCAGTGCCAATTCACCTTTAGGAGAATGCTGGGCATGCATCCTTTGGAGCCAAGAATGTGGGGTGGAGGTGAAGGGAACATCTGAATACCTGAGCGGTTTGTGACAAACTAACCAACTAGACACACTCTATTTCTAAGCATTGCTCAATGAAAGAATCATGGCATTGATGCTGAAAACAAGCCGTCAGCTGATTCTTTTGCCCCCACTTTAATAAAATTAACAAATCAACCACCAATACTAGCCTTTTTGTTTTAGGTCATGCAAAGAATAGTTCTCTAATCCCAATTAAGAACCACTTAATATGTACTAGCCACCGACCTTCCTAGGTGATAGTATAGCTGCTTAGTAAATTCCTTAAAGAAAAAAAAAAAAAAACTGTGCTTAAAGATTTTATGTTTTCAATAAACTAAAAAATGGAAAAAAAAGTTATCTATTTGTTCAAAGCTGTGTACATAGAAAGAAAATCAGGGGGTTATAAGGTAGTGAAATAGGGCAACTTAACAAAGAGCTAACTCAGTGGGAAAGATATTGAAAAGTAATCATCATTTGCTGGGAGTGTTCAGAGTGACATTCGAGCTTATATGCACTCATTGATTTATAAACTGTACCTCATGCCATGGTTCTTATTGTCCGTGTGGCAGTAGTTGTGGACAAACAGACAAGGTTATCCATCAATTCCCTTCTAGTGATGGTAGAGAAGAAGGAAAAATAAAACTGTATTGTTCGATGAAGAGCCTGATATATGGCATATAAGGTAACACAGATAAAATGGGTCAGAAGAGTTGTTGCAAAGTTTATATTTACCTAAGGTGGCTAGGAAGAGAGCATACTGAGGAAACAATATTTGAGCAGAGACTTTTTTTTAAGTTAAGTGTTGTCTGAATTTTTCTCACCCCAGATAAAAGATGTGACAGATCAAAGAAATGATTCCTTTCAAATCAGCTTCAAGAAAGCAGTAAGTTTATGGACGCTACTTACAAGAACAAGGAGAGGGGATGCACACATGAGCATCTGCGCATTAAAAGCCCTCCCCAGCACTCAGACAACACACAAGCCAGTGGCAATGTCTCCTTCCCCAGCAGCCACTAACTTGAGATGGGCTTGTAACTTTCTAGGGTTTCCTGAAGTTTGTGGTTACTGTTTACTGTCCGAGTCTTCTAAGTTTCCTTTACCTTCTATGTGTTAGAGTCTCACTGTCAGAGAGGTTGTTTCAATGCAGCAGAAACACACAGAACAAGAGATAAGGTATCCAGCCACAGAATAATTATAAGAGAATCAACGTCAAAAGCAACATGAGGCAACGTTTGTCTCAGGTTTACAATAAATAGCAGGGTAAAGTATCTGGAGCATAGTTGAAAGGGAGAGGTAGCAAAAACCAGTTTTGCAGAAGAGAAGACAGGTTCTATGAGACAGTAGAGAGCTTTTTTTTTTTTTTTTTTTTTTTTTTTAGGTCTGTGATTCCCCTCTGGATGTCAGTCTAATGACTGAGTGACACACTGATATGTGACCCACATATCAGTTTTCCAGGGCTTGAGTAAGCATAAGAAAAAAATATACCTGATCGTACTGACACCTTTTTCCTTCTGTTTCTTGACCTCTAACACCTTTACCCGAAGTCTCCATCCCCTCACTCTTTCTCCACCTTTGCAGTGGAGAAAAGTTGATAGTACATAGCCCCAAGTGAGATTCCATCATTGATGAAGTTTGTGAATTGCCCACAGATCAGAATTACCTCTGAAAAAGAGCATGATTCAGGACTGGTCAAAATACAGGCCTCTATTTCAGTTCAATGGCTCCCCCAAGTGGACAGTTTTGTATACAGCCCACTAGGATCTTTTCCTAGCTACGCAGTTTAACCTGTTGCTAGAAATCCCATCTAGTTTTCATCACAGAACTTTGCGATCAGAAACTGCACTTTTTACTCCTCAGATACTTCCTGATAATATTCAAGAATTGTTGAGATTAATTTCTCTAAATTGCCTTTGCACATTTCTTTTTCACCCAGTCTGTGTAAATATGTCCAGGTGCTTCTCCTGTGTTTCTTAGACGGAAGTAACTCTGACCAAAGCCAGGAAGGTACTCTTTGTGACAAACACGATTCAGGAGGCTTTTCAAGCAAGGAAGTTCCGCTTTATTGCCCATGTTTCATGATATGGAAACAATTTTTAAAAATCGTTCATGTAGTCAGAAATTCAATCATACTAATTCTGTGTAGCTTGATATAATAACAAAACTACTGGTCAGTTAATTTTTAAAACTTTTTTTGAAAGTTTGAGCAAAGGATATTTGTAATCTTCTCCTTTCTTGTCTTGGAAACAATGCATTTTTCTGAGTGCTTGACACTGGAAATGTTTAAATTTATGGAGAAATAATTGTAGAGTAAGAATACATCTCCGGGTAAGGCAATGTATATTTTTTATATGCTTTCTTCTGTGTTTATTGTTTTTTTTTTATTTTCTTGTTTGTTTTTCTAAAGAGATGTGGAGTTGCATGAGTGAAGAAGGTGGGGAAAATCTTGGAGGAGATGCAGGAAGGGAACTGTGATCAAAATATATTGTACAAAAATTTTACTTTCAATATAAAATATTTCAATAGAAAGTAAATATGTACTAGGTAATACCTGCAGAAAAACACTCATACACACAATATATATAACAATATATATATAGTTATGTATATGTATATATATTGTTATATATGTATATTGTTATATATAACAATGTATATTATTGTTATATATGTATATATAATATATAACATATAATATATAATAGATAATATAAATATGTAATATATAATAT
Organism: Psammomys obesus; assembly: GCF_907164565.1. Lineage (NCBI taxonomy): Eukaryota > Metazoa > Chordata > Mammalia > Rodentia > Muridae > Psammomys > Psammomys obesus. Next base: position 20,705,808 of record NW_026596091.1, on the reverse strand, counting down.
ATATGTGTATTGTTATATATAAAAATATTTATGTATTTTGATTACTTTTACATATATATAAAACAAAAGTTATATAAATAAAACAAAAGTAATCAAAATTCAGCAATGTAGATAATTTTGGTTTAGGAGACCGAAAGTTAGTAGAACACTTTGAAAGAATACATCAAAATTCTGTAATGAATTAAAGAGACAAAACACCACTAAAATAGCATACATCTGCTACATCCAAACTTGAAAAAGATCTTGAGTTACACTGACTTCCGGTTTGACACGTGAAGATCCATGGCAGTGAGCAGTGTATACAGAGATGTAGTATTCAACACTGCCATTTCCACCATACAAAGAGTGCGTTCAGAAGAACAAAGTGCTTAGGGTTGCTCCTAACGTTTCCTTGCTCTGCGTTCATAATGAATCTTTCTCTTCTACTTAAGCACATGTTTTCCCAACATGACTCTTTCATCTAGTCCCAGTGAAGACATGAGGAGAATCTTCATTTGCTGTAAGATTTGTTAGAAAATGTGGATTCAAAACCACATGCAAACTGAGCTTCCATTTTTAGATTAATGAAAATATTATACAGTTAAAACTGTCTTCATTTTAGCTAAATCCGTCAGACTTCAATAACTACCTATTGTGGAATTGAAAGTGAAAAGAGTCTAAATTAAGTTAGTATGAATATTTCATGATGAGAAGTAGCATGTGACTCATGTGCTAGAAGAGACTATGTGAGCTATGTCAACTTCCGTAGGCAGAATGGAGAATGGAATGCTAAGAAAAGCAGTCAATGTGCATGAGGGGATTCAGCAATTCCAACACTAATCTCTCCTAAAAAGCAGTAGCCAAGCACTAGCATCATGCAAATTTGAGTCATGGATAATCAGGACACTCTGGGGGTAAAACATTCTATAGAAAAGTCCAAACATTTTAAAACTCTTTTTAAAATAGAACAACTTTTATTGACAGATGTGTCTTTTTATGCTATTTCAGTACTTTCTGTTCTTGTACTATAATGAATTTTACTCATGGTATTTAATAGAATTATTTAATAGAATTATTTAATGCTGTTCCACGGCAGCTCTCAACATGAAAGTTTTGCATTTATACTTCTGATACTCTAGATGTGTGGATTTGTCTGCATATAAAGTGCAAATATATATTATCATGTTAAAGATAAAACTAAACAAAAAATTGGACATATGTAATGCCTGCATAAAAGCCTGTAAATAGTATTCAGTATTTTGGGGTCAGCCTAGTTGAAGATTTAGATAAATGGTTTTATATAAAGCATAAAACCACACTTACTTTAGATCCTATAATTTTCTCTAAGACTGGCCATATTGACCACAGAATACAACTGGGCTGTCAAGCCAATGTCCTGTGGTAAACAGAATAATTTCGGGAAAGAGAAAAAAATGAAAAAACATATCTCTACAATCATTATTTCCCATACTCTATTAACTCATGTTTATTCTTACCAGTGTTTCCTAGAATATTGTTCCATCTATGGTTATTTTGGGATTTTACTTGTGAAATAAAGGAACAAACTGCTACAAAAATTTTAGGGTTACTTAGAGAAAACTTTTTTCTTTCACATTACATATCCATTGACAATATGTCTTATGATTTCACTTAATCCCATGATGTTTGATACTTTTCAAATTCCTATAATATTTATTAATTACTTTCATTAAGAGAAAATTGGAAAGTATATCAAGCAGGAATTTTAAGAAAAGGCCATTGACATTATTATATTTAATGACATCAACATCAGCTGACAAGACCACTTGCTAAAATAATAATGATTTTTGTTTTCAGACTTGGTAATTTTTTTTTCATTCTGCTTTTTGCTGCTTTAGCTCAAAACCACAATGGAAAGGACTATTTCTGACATGAACTCAATAAATGGCTCTGTGATCACCTTCCCCCTGCAAGGAAGGAGCAGCCTTGCTAGGCTACAGAGGAGGACATTGCAGCCAGTCCTGAAAATACCTGATTAAGCTAGGGTCAGATGTAATGGAGGAGGACCTCCCCTATCAGTGGACTTGGAAAGAGTCAGGGAGGAGATGAGGGAGGGAGGGTATGATAAGGAGGGAATGAGGTAAGAGGGTACAGCTGGGATACAAAGTTAATAAACTATACCTAATATTAAAAAATAAAAATTTAATTAAAAAATGAAAACATTTATACTAAGCTTATTCTCCCTTTCTCACTTCAGTAGTTTTTCATATGGAGACTGATGGAAACTTAGGGGAGAAGGAAGCAAAACAAAGTCTTCTCAATGGAAGATTACATGAACAAGGCTGTGTATTGGAGCTGAAGAGGTCAGGACCAATAGACCCACGTGATTGGCTGAAGTTGAGAGTACCTGGCAAAATGAAATAATATGTCCATCTGAGTCTAACATATACATAATTTAGGTTTTGTTCTCTTCTAAGGGCTAACAAAGGCCATTTTATGTTTATACTGTGAGGAAGACTATTTTCACATAATTGATAAAGAGCTATTGCATGAAATCTTCCAAAAGATAGTTAAAAAACAAAAAAACAAAAAAAAATACACTCTTTTTTCACTGGGCCCTTTCCAGATTGTTAAATCACAGTTCCTGAGAACTATGAAGCGAAGTTTCAAAGGTGTTTCCAACTGCATTTTAATTACTGTAAAGGGTTAAAACTGTTGATACAAGAGGCAAGTAAGTATTATTTGTTATACTTGTATTTTTAGGAATTAATATAAGATCATCATGCACCTAACTTTATTCTGGGAGCAAGTCTTCCACCCTTCCCTCATTCTGAAATAAAGCCTTCTTTTTGCTACATTAAGATGAAAAAACTGTGGTAACATGATAAAGTAGTAATTAGGAACCCCCTCTCCATAATCACCTCTTAATTCCTGGCATCTGATACTGCACTGCTATGTGCAAGCAAATAATGAAGTATCATCTCGCACCATCTATGTATACCTGTTGGCTTGTGGCTACTCTAATCTAAATCAATGTGGTATCTATCTATATTTCTGAAAGTATTTTTCAATACAAGAAATTACCAATGGGGTCAGACATGCAGAAAATGGACGGTTTTCACTAGTCATCATTATCTGTCAGCCCTTTGTGTATGGCTTTATAAATAATATGATCCTATGGAGAGGTAGAAGCATTGATGTCTGCATGGTAGGGAAAATACAATAAAGAAAGCCAGGTGTAACTAATAGGACCATGGACCATACTGACAATTATTATCTGTAAACTATGGTTGCATAATGTACAAGTACATGCACTTCAAACCAATTGTCCAATAGCAATTATACATTTCAGTGCACCTAGCCTATGTCAGTAAATCCAAGGATAAGTAATAAATGGAGTTGAAATGTGAAGTATCAAAATGGGATTTGATTTTGTGAGTTTCATCTAAATCTAGGTGGCATTCAGAACAGTCTGTTTAAAGTTTGCCCACATTTACTCATTATTTATTTTAAACAGGATGACTCATACCACTGATTCTTTCTTTCTTTCTTTCTTTCTTTCTTTCTTTCTTTCTTTCTTTC
>NW_026596091.1:20667009-20702258 GCF_907164565.1 Psammomys obesus | reverse complement strand
TTCTTTCTTTCTTTCTTTCTTTCTTTCTTTCTTTCTTTCTTTCTTTCTTTCTTTCTCTTTCTTTCCTTCTTTTTTCAATTTGCATCCTGGTCTTAGCCCCATCCTTCCTCACCTCCTAGTCCTACTCTTCCTCCCTTTGCCTCCTCCTCTCCCCTATTCTACAGCAAAGGGGAACCCCCCTTCCCATCTACCCCAGCTCATCAAATCATTTCAGAGCTGAGCATATTCTCTTCTCTTGGCCTGCGAAGGCAGTCCCTTCAGAGGGATGTCATTGAAAGCTTGACAAAAGAGTCCATGTCAAAGAGAGTCACTGCTCCACTTTTTAAGGAACCTACATGAGACCTGAGCTGCCCATCAGCAACATCTTTGTAGGGGGCTATGTCAAGTCCATGCAAGGTCCTTGGTTGGTGCTTTAGTTTCAGCAGGCCCCTCTTGGCTCTGGCTAGTAGAATCTGTTGGTCTTATAAAGCTCCTATCACCTTCTCCTCCCCCATAATCCCCACTATTCCACAAGACTCCCTGCACCGTTCCCAATGTTTGGTTGTGAGTCTCAGCACCTGTTTCTAGGTGCTGCTGGATGGAGCCCCTCAGAGGACAATTCTGCTTGACTCCTGTCTGCAAGCATAGCAGAGTATTGATAATGGAGTCAAGGGTTTGTTCTCTCCCATAGGGTGGGTTTTGGATTGGGACAGGTATTGGTTTGACCTTCCTTCCATCTCTGTTATGTCTGTTCTATCTTTATTTCTGCATATCTTGTAGGCAGGGTAGATTTTGAGTCAAAGTCTTTGTGGCAGGGTTGGTGTTCCCTGCCCTCTACTAGGAGACTTGTCTGGTTAGTGAGTATCCTCTTCAGTCTCTGTGATTCTTGCTACTAGGAGTCTCTGCTAGAGCCATTCCCATCCCCCCAGGAGACTTCTCTAATTCAGGTCTCAAGTTTGTCTGAGAGATTCCCTAACCTATACTCACAATTTAAACCAGCATGCCTTAAACTTGGGTACATTTTTACATCTGCAGGGTGCACTATGAATGGAAAGTGTGGGCCTTACTTTGTAGTTGTGACTGAAGTTCTCAAATGACAGAAAAGAAAATAGGATTTCTCTAAAAGGAAGTGTCTTTTATAAGATTGAGAAAAGACAGACCTTAATGTGGGGGATCGGGACTAACTTCAGGCAATAGAACCATAGGTCATAAAGTCTACTGAACATTTTTTTGAATTGAAAGCAAGATGGAACATCCACACTTATCACAAAAGGAGAGATGTTTTCCCCTTTCTCAAAGGACATAAGTGGGAGTTGACCCATTAATTCAAAAATAAAATTAACCAAAATGCAAGCAACATGCAATTGTGGTTTACTATTATAATGTTATTTTAGGAAATAAAGGGAGGCCACCTTCTCCCTGAATTCATCTTGAATAAAATGATATATTATTTACTGCAAGCTAGTAGGCTTATTGTTCCAGTTAAAAGGTAAGTTAATAAAATTAACCAAGTATTTATACAGGCACTATGACACAACCAAAAATCAGCTATCCTACCACAGCAAGTAGTTAGGATACTATCACACTGGAAAAACCTATCTTAAACCTGAGGTTATGAAAATGATAAGGAACTTAAAAGAAGAAAATAAATCGCTTAAAGGACTTCAGGACAATACAACCAAACAGGTGAAGAAATTGAATAAATCCCTTAAAGAAATATAAGAAAATACATCCAAATGGGAGAAGGAAATGAATAAAACTCACCCGGACCTAAAAGCGGGAATAGAAGCAATAAAGAAAACACAATCCTGGGCAATCCTAAAGATGGAAAACTTACAGAAGAGAACAGGAACTATAGACACAAGCATCCATACCAAAATACAAGAGACAGGAGAGAAAATCTCAGGTGGAGAAGAAATGATTGAAGAAATAGATACTTCAGTCAAATAAAATGTGAAATTTAAAAAGTTCCTGACACAAAACATCCAAGAAATCTGGAACAATATGAAAATACCAAACCTAAGAATAATAGGAATAGAAGAAGATTCAAAACTCCAAGGCCCAGAATTTTATGAAAGAAGGGGGAGATAGAAAGACCTGGAGGGTACAGGAGTCCTACAAGGAGACCAACAGAGCCAAAAAAAAAAAACCCAAATGTGCCATAGGGGCCCTGAATAAAGGCACCCCAACCAAGAACCATGCATGGAGAGGACCTAAAATCCTTTCTCAGATGTAGCCAGTAGATTCTGTCTCCAAGTGAGTTCTTTAGTAAGAGGATCAGGGGCTGTCTCTGGGATGAACTCACCTCCCACTGGTGGCTGCAGCCTTGCCAGGCCACAGAGGAAGACAATACAACCAGTCCTGATGAGACCTGATAGGTTAGGGTCAGATAGAAGGGGAAAAGGACATACCCTATCAGTGGACTAGGGGAGGGGCATGGGAGAAGAAGAGGAAGGAAGGGTAGGATTGGGAGGAGACAAGTGAGGAGGCCATAACTGGGATACAAATTGACTAAATTGTAATAATAATAATAATAATAATAATAATAATAATAATAATAATGATGATTCAAAAAAGGAAAAGCCTATAAACATACAAGAAGCCTACAGAACTCCAAATAGATTGAACCAGAAAAGAAAACCTTCCCAACACATTATAATCAAAACACTAAATAAAACTTTACAGGAACTAAAAGTGGGAATAAAAGCAATTAAAAAATATAATCTGAGGTAATCCTGAAGATGGAAAACCTAGGGAACAGAACAGGAACTATAGACACAAGCATCAGTAACAGAACAAAGAAAAATGTTAAAAGCTTCACAGGAAATTGGCCAAGTCACATACAGAGGCAAAGCTATAAGAATTACACCTGACTTCTCAACAGAGACAATAAAAGCCAGAAGGGCCTGGACATATGTCATGAAAACACTAAGAGGATACAGATGTCAGCCCAAACTACTATATCCAGCAAAACTTTCAATCACCATAGATGGAGAAAATGAGATATTCCATGACAAAACCAAGTTTAAACAGTACCTAGCAACAAACCCAGTCCTACAGAAAATACTAGAAGAAATACTCCAACCCAAGGAGGCTAAATACACCCAGGAAAACACATGAAACAACCCCACAACTGCAAGAGCAAAGGAAAGAAGCATGTACCCACAGTCCACCAACAACATCAATATAACAAGAATTAACAATCAGTGGTCATTAATATCTCTCAACATCAAAGGCCTCAACTCCACAATAAAAAAGACACAGGCTAACAGAATGGATGCATAAACAGGACCAACCATTCTGCTGCAAACAAGAAACACCTTGCTATAATGACAGACATTGTCTCAGAATAAAGAGCTAGAAAAGGTTTTCCAAGCAAATGGACACAAGAAGCAATCTGGACCAGCTATTATAATATCTAATAAAATAGACTTTCAACCAAAATTAATCAAAAGAGATGGGGGGTGGGACACTTCATTCTCATCAGTGTAATCCACCATATACAAAACTGAAGCAAAACACACACACACACACACACACACACACACACACACACATTATCATCGCCTTAGATGCCAAAAAGACATTTGACAAAATCCAACACCCCTTCATGTTTAAAGTCTTGGAGAGATTAGGGAAAGAAGGCACATACCTAAACACTACCAAGTCAATGGCCAACACCAAGTTAAATGGAAGAGACATAAAGTGTTCCCACTAATATCAGGGACAAGACAAGGCTATCTACTCTTACCATATCTCTTCAAGTACTTGAAGTTCTAGCTGCAGCAATAAGACAAGTAAAGGAGATCAAGCAGATACGAATTGGAAGAGAAGAAATCAAAGGATTACTATTTGCAGATGATATTATGGTATATCTAAGTGACCCACTATATTCTATTAGAGAACTGTGATGGCTGATAAACACCTTCGGCAAAGTGTCTGAATACAAAATTAACTCAAAAAATTCAGTAGCTCTCCTTTATACAAGTGACAAAAGGACTGAGAAAAAAATTACGGAAACAACACCTTTACTAATAGCAACAAATAGATCCAAGATGGCGGCGACAAGTGTGCACTGTCTCTGAGAGGTAGAGGAACTGAAGTGCCAGAGTTCGTGAGGGGAGGGAGGACTAAAGCCAGGGAAATGACTGTGAGGCTTTCTGAAAAGAGAGGGAACATTACACAAGGTGAGACCTTTAGTGTCAGGTCACCCTCGGACTTCTTTGGGGAAGGAGAGAAATGCTTGTTTGATCTGCCTGCACCCCCCTTTTTTCTGGCCTCCCTCCTCCGCAGCACAGCCAGCTTACTAAGATTCTCAGCTCAGAACTCACTGCCTGGGGACTGCAGCGGCTGAGGTGGGGCTCTTAGCCCCTCAGCCACAGCTGCCAGCTGTACCTGCCTTCGAAGTCCCAGATCCACAGCTCCATCCTCCCCAAGTCCCACATCTGCAAGCCGCCTTACCGACTCCACAGGGTCTCCCAGCCACTGACTGTATGGCCAGCCCAAACCATCAGTGGCAGATAGTAGGCTGTACAGCCACCAAAGTCCAACATACCTGCCAAACAAACTAGGCACACCAGGCGCCAGGGCTTCCAGGCCTGGAGACCACAGTGGTGTGCCCCCAGGACTTCCCAGAAGGCCTGTGGACTAGCATCACAGTCTCCAGCTGCAGCTGGACTTCCTAAGCTGGCAGCTGCAGCAGCACTGAGCTGGCGGAGCTTGTCAGTCCTCCTGCATATGGCTAAGCAGGTCCAAACCAGAAAGTAGAGAGCCCAGATACCCCGATCCTTGCCAATGTGACCTGCTTGAGAATGAGTGCAAACTTAAGTGCCTGCAGAGCCCCAGCTTCAGGGTCCTTCTAAACTAGCAGCCAGACATCAGACCCCTCCCACCCACACACCCATTGTGGGAAACAGAGGGACTCTTGAGACAGCAAAGCCCCTGCACTGCAGGTCCAACAGTGGAGTTCAGGCAAATAACGTGGGAGCTCAGACAGAGCCAAATACCACTAGCCTGTAGGCCACTGAGGTATTCAGGGAATTTGCATAAGGAAATTATGCCATGATTATCACCAGCACCTACTACATCTCAGCACATGCACAAGTAACCCATTAGATGCCTGCAAGGCAGAGCCCCTCCCACACACTCAAAGGTTCAACATTCTCTATCACTCTGTCTCTCAAGGCATACTTACACACACTTCCAAGCACACGCTCACTATCATTTGTCCTTCTGTGCACACAGACTCTCCTCCCACAGGTACAGCTGAAAAACCAACACACACCCTGAAACCACGGGACCTCTCTCAACTTCCTGAAGAATTCTCCATACAACAGAGAAAGATGGTACCAGTCTGCACTGCAGAATCCAGGAACAAACAGGGAAGGTTCCAGATAAGCCAATGGCCAGGGGTCGGCAAAAGAACACATCCAACAAAAATCAGGACATCATGGCTTCACCAGCAACCCACAAAATTGATGGATACTCCAGTTCATTGGAAACACAGGAAAATTACTTTAAAGCTATGCTTATCCTATTATTTGAGGCATATATAAAGGAAACAAACAAATCTCTTAGAGCAATAGCCAAACAAATACATACAGTTACAGAGGAAACAAACAAAATTCTCAAAGATTTGGCCAGTCAATTGGAGGCAAAGAAAGAGGAAATGAATAATATTCTCAAAGAAACACAGGCAAATATAACCAAACAAATACAGGCACAAGTAGAGACACAATTAGTGGCATATAGAGAGGAAATGAACAAAAAACTGGAGACCATCATAGAGAGACAGGAATCCACATTCAAACAGATGAAGGAAATGGTGCAAGAAATGGAAACAAAATTAGCATCAATAAAGAAAACAAAAACTGAGAAAACCCTGGAGCTGGAGAACTTGGAGAAAAGATCAGGAACCACAAAGGTAAGCATCACCAACAGAATACAAGAGATGGAAGAGAGATTCTCTGGTGCTGAAGATACACTTGCAGAAATTGATACTTCTCTCAAAGAAAGAGTAAAATCAGAAAAGTCCCAAACACAAAATATCCAAGAAATCAAGGATGCCATGAAAAGACGAAATCTAAGAATAATAGGAATTGATGAAAAAGAAGATTCCAGGCTCCAAGGTCCAGAAAATATTTTCAAGAAAATTATAGGGGGCAGGACAAGATGGCTGCACCAGGAGAATAGGGCATCTGAGGAGCCGGAAAACATTTCCTGTACAGCAACCAAGAGACTGAACCCTGGTCCCTAAAACAACAGCGATTGTGTTTTTCAGGTGAGAGGAAACCCCTATGGCCTGGGAATTGGTCTGTACCACTCTCAGGTCCCCCAGCCAGAAACCGGAAGAGATCCCAGGTCACGCAGGCACTAGGTCCCCAGACCAGAGCCACACGCATGCGCGACCTGATCACCTTCCCAGGCTAATTGGTGGGCACAAAAACACCAGAGACTGGGAGTCCCTGTCTTGAGATAATCCACAGGGAAGGAAGGAAGCTGTACTAACTTAAATCACCCAGTCCTTCCCTGGAAAAAGTCTCACAGACTGGCAAGGTCAAGCCGCCATCACTGAGCTGTGCTCCAGATACAGGCACAAACAGTTGCTGCACACCAGATGTCCAACTGTGTCACAGCAGCTGATCATTAAATTTACAGCAAAAAACCCAGAAACAGGGCAGCTGTCTTCAGGACTTCCCTGGGTGAGAGGAGAACCCTCTCAACTAACAAAGACCACAGTTACCACTCAGGTCTCTATCCCTGAGGTGAGCAGCAGCAACTCCTGAAAAAACGCCAGCCATCCAGGAACTATACACAAAAGGCTGAGAAGACTTCCTTCAAGAAAAACCAGCTTTCTGCCAAGGGGATTCTTTGCACCACAGGATCCCCAGGAACCACCAGAAAATAACTCAAAACACCTAAAATATCCCAATGGGTAGAGGCCAGTGTAAAAGCTCAAGCAACAAAATACAGAGCAATATGGCATCTCCAGAACCCAGTTACCCAGGGGCAAGTAGCCCTGGACACACCAGCATAACTAAAATCCAAGAAGATGACCTAACAATTATGCACATGAAGATGATAACAGAGGAAACAAATAAGATACGTAAAGACATAGTGGAAGACAAACTCAAACAGAATATGGCCATCCGTAAAGAAATAGAGGAAGTTGCAGCCAAACAGTTTGTGGCCTTTAGAAAGGAAATGCTTAAAGCACTGAATGAAATAAAAGAAACAGAGGTTGGTTCAAACAAACAGCTGAAAGAAGTGGTAGAAAAACAGGAAAATACAGTCAGACAGGTGAAGGAAATCAACAAAATGGCTCGAGATCTGAAGATAGAATTAGAAAAAATAAAGAAAACACAAATGGAGATAAATTGCAGAGAGAAAGAACTTAGGGAAGAAAACAGGAACTACAGAGGTTAGCATAACCAACAGACTACAAAAAATGGAAGAAAGAATCTCAGATGTGGAAGATACAATGGAAGAAATCGATGTATCTGTCAAAGAAAATGTTAAAACCAAAAAATTCTTGACACAGGCCGTCCAAGAAATCCAAGACAATATGAAAAGACAAAACCTAAAAATACTAGGTATAGAGGAAAAAGAAGACTCCCTTCTCCAAGGCCCAGAAAATATTTTTAACAAAATCATTGAAGAAAATTTCCCCAAGTTGAAGGAGAGGCCAATAAGAATACATGAAGCCTACAGAACACCCAACAAATTTGACCAGAAAAGAAAATCCTCCCGCTAAATAATATTCAAAACAGTAAGTATACAGAACAAAGAAAAAATACTAAAAGCTGCAAGGGAAAAAGGCCAAGTAACATGTAATGGCAAACCCATTAGAATCACACTTGACTTTTCAACAGAGACTATGAAAGCCAGAAGGGCCTGGACAGATATCATGCAGACCCTAAGAGAACACAAATGTCAGCCCAGGCTACAATACCCTGCAAATCTCTCAGTCCTCATAGATGGAGAAAAAAAGATATTCAACGACAAAAACAAATTTCAACAATACCTACACACAAATCCAGCATTACAGAAGACCCTGGAAGGGAAAATACAGCCCCCAAAAATTAGCTTCTGTCAAGAAAACACAGGAAATAATGAACCCTACTACAGTAAAACAAAAAGCAACCAAGCACATAAACTTATGACCACAGCCAACATCAAAATCAAAGGATCTAACAGCCTCTGGTCATTAATATCTCTCAACATCAACGGACTCAACTCTCCAGTAAAAACACACAGATTTGGGGGGCCAAGATGGCGGCACTGGGAGAACACCGTGTCTGAGAAGCGGAACAACACACTCCGTGCAGCGATCAGGAGACTAAACTCTGGGCCCTAAAACAACAGCTATCGATTATGTTTCCCAGGTGAGGGGAGGCTCCCACGGCGTGGGAAGCGGTCAGGTCCACTCTCGGCTGCCCAGCCAGAACCCGGAAGAGAACCCGGCAACGCGGGCTTTGGGTCTCCGGGCTGGTGCCACAAGCCTGCTTGTCATGATCAATTTCCCAGGCTGATTGGTGGGCACAAGGGGGCAAAAAAACCCCACGGGGAAGAAAAGTTGCCAGACTGCTCACGGGTCACCTAGTCTTTCCCTGGAAGGTCTCTCCGACCTCGGCGGGTACCTGCCGCCATCACAACTGAGCTCCCACTGTGCACGGATCTCAGCTGCGCGCCCAGCTCAAAATCCCTACTCCCTCTTCAGAGGAGGCAGGAGGTGTCCAGCAGAATCTGCCACAGACCACATTGTCTGTACCCCAACCCGAGAACGGGGCTGAGAAAACCCAATCCTTTCGGGCACTCCCCCAAACGCCACCATCACCCTGCCACAGAGGAGCAGAAGGATAAAGAGGCGCACAGCGGCTTCACAGTGCAGGAACTCCAGTGCTGCCGGCCGCTCCTAGCAAACAAACTACAGCTCGGGATCTGGGACTGTGGTCATTCTACACGTCCTGAGATTATCCTGGGTCCAGCGCAATAAGGTCTAGCAGCAAGTTCTATCACCGGCGCCCCCCCCCCCCCCCCCCCCGCCCCGCAGAGAAATGCCGCTGGCTCAGGGCTCAGGATCCCAATGAGAAGCCCCAACCCCTGCTGGCACTCCCCTGAGAGCACCTCCATAAGCTTGCCCTAGCAGAGGAGAAGGTCAGAGGGGAAGGACAGAGAGGCAGCCTGCCAAGGACACAGCACCCTCTCTCCAGCTCACCCAGTGGCCCCTAGCAGAGAAACACAAGCTCTGGATCTGAGGACACTCAACCCTACCCGGTACTCTCTTGCGATCAGCAAACATAGATTCTACCGCTAGGCTGCTTCTGGCAGAGAGATATGGGCCCGGGATCTGGGATTGAGTACACTCACCCTAACTCTTTCCCCTGCCACCCAGGGACCAGTCAACATAACCCCTCCTGGCAGAGGGAAAGGACAAAGAGGCAGCACACAGGAAAGGTGGACACCGAGTCCTGAAGCCACAGTGTCACAGAGCTGACTGTTACCCTACCTGTGCACTTCCGCAGCAGGACCAAAACTGAGAGTAGTGAGCAAGGGGAACCCCTGTGCATTCCAACTGGTCCTGCAAAAGAGTGAGTGAGCCTTCTAGGGAGAGATTGCCCCAGACCCAGGGCCTCTCCACAGAAACAACCAGACCAGATCCCTGCCACCCACACTACTAGTGTGGGCATCAGAGGGATTTTTGGGATAGGGACCCCAACATTGAAGCCTCTGCCTTGCGGGTCCACCAAGGTAATCCAGCCAAACAATCCCTGGATCTCAGTCAGAACTGCGTAATAGTGGCCTGCAGGCCACTGCAATAATCAGAGAATCCGCACATGCACACTGCGCCCCCTAAAAGCACACGCGAATAGCGCCAGCGTCACATTCTTTACTTAGGCAAAACTGAAAACACAGTGCACACTCCCAAACCAGTGAACCTCTCTCATCTTCCTGAAAAAACAGTCCAGAAAACAGAAAGAGGGGATCATAGCCCAAACTACAATCTCGAAGAACAAACAGTGAGGATTATAAATAACCAGATGGCTAGAGGCAGACGTAAGAACACTCCCAACAAAAATCAGGACATAATGACCTCACCAGCAACCCCACAAAACAATGGACACTTCAATTCACTAGATATACAAGAAAACGACCTCAAAACTATGTTTCTCCAGCTATTAGAGGCCCATAGAGATGAAATGAACAAAGCCCTCAGAGAAATAACCAAAGAAATCGAGACTAACCAAAAGGAAATAAATCGTGCTCTCAAAGAAATGACCACAAAAATTGAGGCAAACAGAGAAGAAATGCACAAAGCTCTCAAAGAAATGTCCACACAAATAAAGGCAAATAAAGAAGAAATAAACAAAGCTCTCATAGAAATACAGGCAATTATACCCAAAGAAGTAGAGGCACAATTAGTGATACATAGAGAGGAAACAGACAAAAAAATAGAAGCTATCATTGAAAAGCAGGAGTCCACATTCAAACAGATGAAGGAAATGGTGCAAGACATGAAAACAGAATTAGAATCAATATAAGAAAACACAAATAGAGAAAAACCAGGAGCTGGAGAACATAGAGAAAAGATCAGGCACCACAAAGGTAAGCATCACCAACAGAATACAAGAGATGAAAGAAAGAATCTCAGGAGCCGAAGATACACTTGCGGAAATTGACACGTCTCTCAAAGAAAAACTAAAATCAGAAAAGTTCCAAACACAAAACATCCTAGAAATCAAGGACACCATGAAAAGACAAAACCTAAGAATAATAGAAGTAGAAGAAAAAGAAGACATCAGGCTCAAAGGTCCGGAAAATATTTTCAAGAAAATTATAGAAGAAAACTTTCCCAACTTAAAGAAGGAGATGGCCATAAACATACAAGAGGCCCACAGAACACCAAGTAGACTAGACCAGAAAAGAAATTCTTCACGTCACATCATAGTCAAAACACTGAACCTACAAAACAAAGAAAATCTAAAAGCAGCAAGGGAAAAAGGCCAAGTAACATATAAAGGTAGACCTATCAGAATCACACCAGATTTGTCAACAGAAACTATGAAAGCCAGAAGGGCGTGGACAAATCATACAGTCCTTAAGGGACCACAGATTCCAACCCAGACTACTATACCCAGCAAAACTTTCAATCAACATAGACAGAGAATACAAGATATTCCAAGACAAAACCAAATTTAAACAATATCTACATAGTAACCCAGCTCTATAGAAGTTACTAGAAGAGAAACTCCAAACCAAAGAAAACAACTACATTGAAGGAAACAGAGGAAATAGATAACTACACAACAAAAAAACCAAAAGAAGACAAGCAATGAAACTCAGTGACACCACCAACACCACATCTAAAGTAAGTAACAATTGCGGGTCACTAGTTTCTATCAACTTCAACGGACTCAACTCCCCAATTAAAAGACACAGACTAACAGAATGGTTGCGGAAACAGGATCCATCATTCTGTTGCATCCAAGAAACACACCTATGCAACAAAGATAAACACTACCTCAGAGTAAAGGGCTGGAAAAATGTCTTTCAAGTAAATGGTTCCAGAAAACAAGCGGGAGTAGCCATCCTAATAGCTAATAAAATAGAATTTCAACCCAAGTTAATCAAAAAAGATAAGGAGGGCCACTATATTCTCATCAAAGGAAAAATCCACCAAGAGGACATCACAATTTTGAATATCTATGCCCCAAATACAAGAGCACCTACATTCGTAAATGAAACAATATTAAAGCTTAAATCACACATTGATCCTAAAACCCTAATAGTGGGAGACTTCAACACTCCACTCTCACCAAGGGACAGATCAACTAGACAGAAAACAAATAGGGAAATAAAAACACTTACAGAGACCCTAAATCAAATGGACCTAATAGAAGTCTACAGATCTTTTCATCCAAACTCAAAAGAGTATACCTTCTTTTCAGCACCACATGGAACCTTCTCCAAAATAGACCATATAGTTGGTCATAAAGCAAGCCTCAACAGATACAAAAAGATTGAAATAATCCCTTGTATTCTATCTGATCACCATGGACTTAAGCTGGACCTCAACAACAACAGAAATAACCAACAGCCTACACACACATGGAAACTGAACAACCTGTTACTCAATGACAGCTGGATTAAGGAAGAAATAAAGAAAGAAATTAAAGACTTCCTAGAATTCAATGAAAATGAAGGCACAACATACCCAAATTTATGGGACACATTGAAAGCAGTGCTCAGGGGAAAATTTATAGCACTAAGTGCCTGCAAGAAGAAATTCATAACATCACATACAAACAACTTAATGGCCCAACTGAAAACCCTAGAAAAAAAAGAAGCAGATACACCCAAGAGGAGCAGACGGCTGGAAATAATCAAACTCAGGGCTGAAATCAATCAATTAGAAACAAATAAAACTATTCAAAGAATCAATGAAACAAAAAGCTGGTTCTTTGAGAAAATCAACAAGATAGACAAACCCTTAGCCAAACTAACTAAAAAGCTGAGAGAATCTATCCAAATCAACAAAATCAGAGATGAAAAGGGGGACATAACTACAGACACTGAGGAAATTCAAACAATCTTTAGGTCATACTACCAAAGCCTATATGCCACAAAATTTGAAAATCTTAATGAAATGGACAATTTTCTTGATTGATTTGACTTACCAAAGCTGAATCAGGACCAGGTAAATCAATTAAATAGTCCTATATCCCCTAAAGAAATAGAAGCAGTCATCAAAAGCCTCCCTTCCAAAAAAATCCCAGGACCAGATGGCTTAAGCACAGAATTCTACTACACCTTCAAAGAAGAGCTTAGTCCAATTCTCTTCAAACTATTCCACAAAATAGAAACAGAAGGAACATTATCAAATTCATTCTATGAAGCCACAGTCACCTTTGTACCTAAACCTCACAGAGACTCAACAAAGAAAGAGAATTTCAGGCCAATCTCCCTTATTATTAACATTGATGCAAAAATACTTAACAAAATACTTGCAAACCAAATCCAAGAACACATCAAAGATATTATCCACTATGACCAAGTAGGCTTCATCCCAGGTATGCAGGAGTGGTTCAATATATGGAAATCCATCAATGTGATCCACTCCATAATCAAACTGAAGAAGAAAAACCACATGATCATCTCCTTAGATGCTGAAAAAGCATTTGACAAAATCCAACATCCATTCATGTTTAAAGTACTGGAGAGAACAGGGATACAAGGCACATATCTAAACATAGTACAGGGCATATACAGCAAGCTTATAGCCAACATCAAACTGAACGGAGAGAAACTTAAAGCAATCCCACTGAAATCACGGACAAGACAAGGCTGCCTACTCTCTCCATATCTCTTCAACATAGTGCTGGAAGTCCTTGCTAGAACAATAAGACAGTTGAAGGAAATCAAGGGGATAGAGATTGGAAAGGAAAAAGTCAAATTATCACTATTTGCAGATGATATGATAGTATAAGTGAGTTCCCCCAAAAACTCTACCAGGGAACTCCTACAGCTGATAAACACCTTCAGCAAAGTGGCTGGATACAAAATTAACTCAAAAAAATCAGTAGCACTCCTGTATACAAAAGACAAAAGGGCTGAGAAAGAAATTAGGGAAACAACACCTTTCACAATAGCCACAAATGACATAAAGTACTTTGGTGTAACAATAACCAAGCAAATCAAAGACTTGTATGAAAAAAATTTCAAGTCTCTGAAGAAAGAATTAGAAGAAGATATGAGAAGATGGAAAGATCTCCCATGCTCATGGCTTAGCAGGATTAACATAATAAAATTGGCCATCTTACCAAAAGCAATCTACAGATTTAATGCAATTCCCATCAAATTGCCAGCACAATTCTTTACAGACCTGGAAAGAAAAATTCTCAACTTCGTATGGAATAACAAGAAACCCAGAATTGCTAAAACAATGGTCTACAATAAAAAGTCTTCTGGAGGTATCTCCATCCCTGATCTCAAGCTGTACTATAGAGCAACAGTTATAAAAACTGCATGGTACTGGCATAGAAACAAGAATATTGGATCAATGGAACCGAACAGAAGATCCAGAAATAAACCCACACACTTAAGGATACCTGATTTTTGACAAAGATGCCAAAACCATACAATGGAAAAAAGATAGCATCTTCAACAAATGGTGCTGGTCCAACTGGATGTCTACATGTAGAAAAATGAAAATAGATCCATACTTATCACCCTGCACAAAACTGAAGTCCAAGTGGATCAAAGACCTCAACATAAAACCAGACACATTAAATCGGCTAGAAAAAAAAGTGGGGAATACCCTAGAACTCATTGGTACAGGAGAAAACTTCCTGAACAGAACACCAACAGCACAGGCTCTAAGAGCAACAATCAATAAATGGGACCTCATGAAACTGAAAAGGACACTGTCATCAAAACAAAGCTTCTGACTACAGATTGGGAAAGAATCTTCACCAACCCTTTATCTGACAGAGGGCTAATATCCAGTACATACAAAGAACTAAAAAAGTTGAAAACAAGCAAACCAGTAATCCACTTAAAAAATGGGGAACAGAGCTAAACAGAGAACTCCCTGTAGAGGAATATCGAATGGCAGAGAAGCATTTAAAGAAATGTTCAACCTCATTAGCCATTAGGGAAATGCAAATCAAAACAACCCTGAGATTTCACCTTATACCCATCAGAATGGCCACGATCAAAAACTCAAGTGACAACACATGCTGGAAAGGTTGTGGAGAAAGGGGAACCCTTCTCCACTGCTGGTGGGAATGTAAACTTGTACAACCACTCTGGAAGTCAATCTGGCACTTTCTCAGACAGCTAGGAATAGCGTTTCCTCAAGATCCAGCCATACCACTCCTAGGCATATATCCAAAAGAGGCTCAAATACACAATAAGGAAATTTGCTCAACCGTGTTTGTAGCAGCTTTATTTGTAATAGACAGAAGATGGAAAAAGCCCAGATGCTCCTCAACTGAAGAATCGATGTAGAAATTGTGGTACATCTATACAATGGAGTATTATTCAGCAAAGAAAAATAAGGAAATCATGAAATTTGCAGGTAAATGGTAGGACCTGGAAAGGATCATCCTCAGTGAGTTTTCCCAGAAGCAAGAAGACACACATGGTATATACTCACTTATATAAACATACAACATTGGATAAACTTGCTAAAATTAGTACATCTAAACAAACTAAGCAAAAGAGAGGACCCTAACTAAAATGCTCAATCCCCATCCTGAAAGGCAAAGAGGATGGACATCAGAAGAAGAAGAAAACAGGAAACAACCAAGAACCTGCTACACAGGGCCTCTGAAAGCAAGAATTAGAAAACAGGAAACAACCTAGGAACCTGCCACAGAGGGCCTCTGAAAGCAGCTGCCCTGCAGACTATCAAAGCAGATGTTGAGTCTGATGGCCAACTGTCAGGCAGAGTGAATGGAATTTTAGGTAAGAAGTGGGAAATAGTAAGAGCTGGAGGGGACAGGTACTCCACAAGGAGAGCAACAGAACAAGAAAATTTGAACACAGGGAACTTCCCAGAGACTCATACTCCAACCAAGGACTATTCATGGAGATAACCTAGAACCTCTGCACAGATGTAGCTCATGGCAGTTCAGTGTCCAAGTGGGTTACATAATAATGGGAAGAGGAACTGCCTCTGACATAATCTGATTGGCCTGCTCATTGATCACTTCCCCCTGAGGGGGGAGCAGCCTTACCAGGCCACAGTAGAGGACAATGCAGCCACTTCTGATGAGAACTGATAGACTAAGACCAGAAAGGAGAGGAGGACCTCCCCTATCAGTGGCCTTGGGGAGGGGCATGCATGCAGAAAGGGGAGGGAGGGTGGGATCAGGAAGGGAGGAGGGAGGGGCTTATGGGGGGATACAAAATGGATAAAGTGTAATTAATAAAAGTTAAATAAAAAATTTAAAAAAGAAAAAATAAAGAAAATCATAGAAGAAAATTTTCCCAACATAGCGAGATGTCCATAAACACACAAGAGGCCTACAGAAAACCAAATAGACTAGACCGGAAAAGAAACACATCATGTCACATCATAGTCAAAACAATAAATCTACAGAACAAAGAAAAGATATTAAAAACAACAAGAGAAAAAAGCCAAGTAATATATAAAGGTGGGCCTATCAGAATCACACTGGACTTCTCATCAGAAACTATGAAAGCCAGAAAGGCCTAGGCAGGTGTCATGCAGACTTGAAGAGACCACAATGCCAACCGAGACTATTATACCCTGTGAAGCTTTCAATCAAAGTAGATGGAGAAAACAAATTATTCCATTACAAAACTAAATTTAAGCAATATCTACACAACAAACCAGCCCTACAGAAGATACTAGAAGGACAACTCCAATCCATCGAAAACAACTATACCGAAGAAAACATAGCATACAGATAATTTCCAAACAAAAATTAAAAGAAAACAAGCAATGAATCACAGTAAGATCATCAACTCCACAATAAAAGGAACTAATATTTATTGGTCACTGTTATCTAGCAACATCAATGGACTCAACTGTCCAATAAAAAAAAACACAGATTAACAGATTGACTGCTGAACGAGATACAACATTCTGCTGCATCCAAGAAATGCACCTATGCAACAAAGATAAAAGCTACCTCAGAGAAAAGTGCTGGAAAAATGTTTTTCAAGCAAATGGACCCAGAAGACAAGCTGGGGTAGCTATCCTAATATCTAATATAATAGACTTTCAACCAAAATTGATCAAAAAAGATGAGGAGAGGAACTACATTCTCATCAAAGGAAAAATCCACCATGAAAACATCACAATTCTGAACATCTATGCCCCAAATATAAGTGCACTTACATTCATAAATGAAACATTATTACAACTTAAATCACATATTGATCCCAACATCTTAATAGTGGGACAGTTCAACACCCCACTGTCACTAAAGGACAAATCATCTAGACAGAAGCCAATTAGAAAAATAAAGACACTTATAGAGGCTCTAACTCAAATGAACCTACTACATATCTACAGAACTTTCACTCAAACTCAAAAGCATATACCTTCTTTTCAATACCTCATAGAACCTTCTCCAAAATAGACCATACAGTTGGTCGGAAAGCAAGCCTCCACAGATACAAGAAGATTGAAATAATCCCCTGTATTCTATCTGACCATCATGGACTAAAACTGGACCTCAACAACAATGGACATAGCAAAAAGCCTACACCCACATGGAAACTGAACAACTTGCTGCTCAATGAGATCTGGGTTAAGGAAGAAAGAAATTAAAGACTTCCTATAATTCAATGGAAATGAAGGTATAACATACCCAAATTATGGGACATAAAGAAAGCAGTGCTCAGAAGAAAATTCATAGCACTAAGTGCCTTCAAGAATAAATTTGTAACATCTCATAAAAGCAACTTAATGGCCCAACTGAAAGCCCTAGAACAAAAAAACAAAAACAAAAACAAAAACAAACAAACAAACAAAAAAAGAAGCAAATACACCCAAGAGGAGCATACGGCTGGAAATAATCAAACTCAAGGCAGGAATAAATCAATTAGAAATGAATAAAACTCTTCAAAGAATCAATGAAACCAAGAGCTGATTCTTTTAGAAAATCAGCAAGATAGACAAACCTTTAGCCAAACTACTAAAAGGCAGAAAGAAACTATCCAAATCAGCAAAATCAGGAATGAAAAGGAGGACATAAATAGACACTGAGGAAATCTATACAATCATTAGGTCGTACTACAAAAGCCTATATGCCACAAAGTTTGAAAATCTAAAAGAAATGGACAATTTTCTTGATAGAGTCAATCTACTAAAATTAAGTGAAGATAAGGTACAAAGATTGAATAGTCCTATATCCCCAAGGAAATAGAAGGAGTCATCAAAAGTCTCCCTTCCAAAAAAGCCCTGGGACAGATGGATTCAGTGCAGAATTCTACCAGACCTTCAAAGAAGTGCTAACTCCAATTCTCTCCAAATTATTCCACAAAATAGAACCAGAAGGAACATTACCAAACTCATTCTATGAAGCTACAGTCACTTTGATACCTAAAACACACAAAGACCCAACAAAAAGAGAACTTCAGACCTATCTCTTTTATTAACATTGACGCAAAAATACTCAATAAAATTGTTGCAAACCGAATCCCAAAAACACATCAAAAGTATCATCCACCATGACCTAGTAGGCTTTATCCCAGGCATGCAAGGGAGGTTCAGTATACGGAAATCCATCAATGTAATCCACCACATAAACAAACTGAAGGAGAAAAACCACAAGATCATCTCCTTAGATGCCGAAAAAGCATTCGACAAAGTCCAACATTCATTTATGTTTAAAGTCTTGGAGAGATCAAGAATACAAGGCACATACCTAAATATAGTAAAGGCAATATACAGGAAGCCTATCTCCAACATCAAACTCAATGGAGAGAAACTTAAATCAATACCACTGAAATCAGGGACAAGACAAGGCTGCCCACTCTCTCCATATCTATTCAACATAGTGCTGGAAGCCCCAGCCTGAGCAATAAGACAAATGAAGGAGATCAAGGAGATACAAATAGGAAAGGAAAAGGTCAAAGTTTCACTATTCACAGATGACATGATAGTATACAGGAGCATCCCCAAAAATTCAACCAGAAAACTTCTCCAGCTGATGAACACCTTCAGCAAAATGGCAGGATACAAACTCAACTCAAAAAGATCAGAAGCCTTCCTGTATACAAAAGTCAAAAGGGTCAAGAAAGAAATCAGGGCAACAACACCCTTCACAATAGCCAACTAATAACATAAAGTATCTTGGGGTGACTCTTAGCAAGCATGTGAAAGACCTGTTTGAAAAAAGATTCAAGTCTCTGAAGAAAGAAATTGAAGAAGATATCAGAAGATGGAAAGATCTCCCATGCTAATGGATTGGTAGAATTTACATAGTGGAAATGGCCTTCCTGCCAAAAGCAGTCTATGGATTCAATGCATTTCCCATCAAAATACAAACACAATTCTTTACAGACCTTGGAAGAAAGATTCTCAGCTTCACATGGAGAAACAAAAACTCCAGAATTTCCAAAGAGATCCTATACAACAACAGATCATCTGGAGGTATCACCATCCCTGACCTCAAGCTGTTCTACAGAACAATAGTAATAAAAACTGAATGATATTGGCATAGAAACAGAAAGGAGGATCAATGGAACTGAATAGAAGACCCGGAAGTAAACCCACACACCTATGAATACTTGATTTTTGACAAAGAAGCCAAAACCATTCAATGAAAAAAGACAGCATCTTCAACAAATAGTGTTGGTCCAACTAGATGTCTACATGCAGAAAAATGAAAATAGATCCATACTTATCACCCTGCACAAAAGTGAAGTCCAAGTGGATCAAAGACCTCAACATAAAACCAGATACTCTAAATTTGTTAGAAGAAAAAGTGGGGAACAGCCTAGAACTCATTGGCACAGGAGACAACTTCCTGAACAGAACACCAACAGCACAGGCTCTAAGAGCAACAATCAATAAATGGGACCTCATGAAACTGAAAAGCTTTTGTAAAACAAAAGACACTGTCCTTAGAATAAAACGACAGCCTACAGACTTGGAAAGGATCTTCACCAACCCTATATCTGACAGAGGGCTGATATTCAGAATATATGAAGAACTAAATAAGTTAAAAAGCAAGAAATCTAGTAATCCAATTAAAAAATGTGGTACGGAGCTAAACAGAATTCTCTGTAGAGGAGTATAGAATGGCAGAGAAACACATAAAGAGATGCTCAACATCCTTAGTCATCAGAGAGAAGCAAATCAAAACGACCCTGAGATTTCACCTTATACCTATCAGAATGGCTAAAATAAAAAAACTCAAGTGACAACACATTCTGGAAATGTTGGGGAGAAAGGGGAACCCTACTCCATTGATGGTGGGAATGTAAACTTGTAGAACCAGTTTGGAAATCAATCTGGTTCTTTCTCAGACAATTAGGAACAGTACTTCCTCAAGATCTAACTATACCACTCATAGGCATATATCCAAAAGATGCTCAAGTACACAACAAGGACATTTGCTCAACCCTGTTCATAGCAGCTTTATTTGTAATAGCCAGAAGCTGGAAACAACCCAGATGTCCCTCAACGAAAAAATGTATTCAGAAATTGTGGTACTTTTACACAATGGAATACTACTCAGCAATTAAAAACAAGGAAATCACAAAATTTGCAGGCGAATGGTGGGATCTAGAAAAGATCATTCTGAGTGAGGTATCCCAGGAGCAGAAAGACACACATGGTATATACTCACTCATACAGTCCTATAAGATATTATAAACATAATGAAATCTATACACCTAAAAAATATAAACAAGAAAGAGGACCCCAGGGTAAGATGATCAATCCTCACTTAGAAAGACAAAAGGGATGGACACAGGAAGTAGGAGAAAACAAGAAACAGGACAGGAGCCTACCACAGAAGGCCTCTGAAAGACTCTACCTAGCAGCATATCAAAGCAGATGCTGTGACCCATAACCAATCCTTCAGCAGAGTGCAAGGAATCATATGATAAAAGGGGGAGTTAATATGACCTGGAGAGGACAAAGGAGCTCCACAAGGACAAAATATATCAAGGCACGGGGGTCCTCTATGAGACCGTTTCTCCAACCAAGTACCATGTTTGGATATAACCTAGAACCCCTGCTCGAATGTAGCCCATGGTAGCTCAGTATCCAAATGGGTTTTCCTAATAAGGGGAACAGGAACTATTTCTGACATCAACTCAAGGACTGTCTCCTTTACCTCCCCCCACCCCCGACAGAGGAACAGCCTTGCTAGGCCACAGAGGAGGGCATTGCAGCCAGTACTGAAGATACCTGATAAGCTAGGCTCAGTCAGATGGAAGAGGAGGAGGATTTCCCCTAGTAGTGGACCTGGAAAGTGACAGGGAGGAGATGAAGGAGGGAAGGTGGGATTGGAAGGGAATGAGGAAGGGGGCTATAGCTGGGATACAAAGTAAATAACCTGTGATGAATATTAAAAAAATAAAATTTAAAAAAGAAAACTCCCCTGGATTACATTTTCCAATGGTGATAGTTTCAATTTACCTTTTCAAAGGTGCATACCAGTTTATGGGATTATGAAATAAAGAAACAAATCCATGTTATCTCTAAGAGATAGTCTTCACTGGTAAAGAAACCTACAGACTGATAATCAAAGGCTGGGAAGTCATCCTTTCCAACAAGTGAAAGCCAACCACAAACAGGCTTTGCTATTCTGATATCTTCATGTCTTTTTGCTAAGTCATTTTCATTCTTAAAGATTTAGTTTAGGTGTAAGTAAAGTGTTAAATGGTTCCTTTGCACACAGAGAGTCACGTGCCCCAAGTGTAGATATGGGAACATTAATGACCTATGTTTTTTATGTTCTAGTTTTTAAAGTAAATTTGTTTCAAAATTTTGAGGCTTTATGTCAAAATATTGGTTAAATCTCAGACTCACTGAAGCGTAGCTCTGCTACTTGCTAATCATAATGAAGATGAGAAACAAGTTGTCATCTCAAAGTCTAAAATGGTGTTCGTTGTGTTGACTAACACTGCAGAAAAAAAAATGAGATATCAACTATAAAGTCACACTTACGAACTTTACCTGACTTGCGGTTAACACTTAGCTGACTTTCTGACACATTTCCTACATTCTCAAAGCCAAAATTATGAATTGCCCAGTTACAATAAAAAAAAAAACTGAAGTTCTTTCTAAAGCAAATTTTAACAATAAAAACTACTGTTTACTTCTGAGTGTGTTCTTGAGAATGATGTGAATACATTAATTTTGTTACACTGTTATAAAAAGTTACTATTGTTTTAAGGCTGAATTTATTCTGAATTATGAATATTATGCTAATCCACATTCCTACAGAGAATTCCCACATTCCCACACACATAATAACCATCTCCACAATGAAAAAAAACACTTAACTCATACTTTTAACTATCTTACTTAGATAAAATATTATTTTATGAAATATACACCATCATTAGCTACAAAAGCAACTCATTATTACCTTTTAACTTGCTTTCATTGAGGAAGGCAACATTTTTCTCAGTATCTGTATTTTTCTTTTAGGAGTGAAAAATATTGTATTTTCCTCTAAAACTAAAGATAATCTTTTCAACATCTGCTAACAATTGTGTTGGAATTTAGATGGGAATTACATTGAATCAGTAGATTGCTTTTGGTAGCATGACCATTTTTACTATGTTAATCCTACTGATCCATGAGCATGAAAGATCTTTCTATCTTCTGATATCTTCTTTAGTTTCTTTTTTCAGTGACTTAAAGTTTTATCATACAAGTCTTTCACATGATTGATTTGGGTTACCTCATGATAGCTTGAACTATCTGAGGCTATTATGAAAGATGTTGTTTCCTTGACTTCTTCCTCAGCATGTTTGTCATTTATATATAGTAGGTTTAGTGACATTTTAGAGCCACCTTTTTATCCAGGAACTTTGCTGAATGTGTTCATCAGGGGTAGTAGTTTCCTAGTAGAATTTTTTATGATCAGTTATGTATCCTGTCATATTATCTGCAAAAGCTGATAAGTCCAAGGGACTTCTCCCTTTACAATTTGTATCCCGTTATCACTTTCAATTGTCCTAATTCTGTAGCTCAGACTTCAAGTACTATATTGAATAAATATAGAGATACAGGACAACATTGTCTTATTGTGGACTTTGGGCTTTGATTTTATCTCCATTTAAGTTGTTGTTGGCTATGGACTTGCTGTAAATTGCCTCTGTTATGTTGAGGTAACTTCCTTGAATCCATAATCTTTTCAAAACTATTTTATGAAGGGATTTTGTAGTTGGTCAAAGATCTTTTCTGCAAGTAATGAAATGAAAATATGACTTTTTAGTTAGTTTCGTGGATTGCATTTATTAATTCACATATATTGACTCATTCCTGCACTCTGGGATTAAAACTACTTAATCATGGTGACTGATTTTTTGGCATATTCTTGGATTTAGTTTGCAAGTATTTTATTGAGAATTTTTTAAATCTATGTTCATAAGAAAATTTTGTCTGCAATTCTCTTTCAATTGGTCTGTTGAGTCTTTTGGGGCTTGGGTATGAAAGTAACCCAGAATAGGTAAAACAATCTTAAATAATAAAAGAACTTCAGAGGTTCAACCTCAAATTTTGTTTCCAAGTTACAGAAACACAAACAGCTTAGTATCACACTGATCAATGGAATGAAATTGAAGATTCAGACATGAATCCCTACATCTACGCAGACCTGATTTTTGGTAAAGAAGCCAAAGATATGCAATAAAACAACAACAACAACAAATCTTCTTCCCCACATGGTACTGATCAAACTGAGTGTCTGCATGTTAAAGAATCTAAATAGACCATAGTTACAACTATACATAAAACTCAACTCCAAATGAATCAAATACTTCAACATAAACTCAGGTACACAAAACCAATAGAAGAGAAAGTGGGGAATAGTTTTTAACTCATAGACACAGGAAATGACTTTCTGAATAGAACACTATTAGAACCAGTAATGAGGTCAACATTTAATATATGAGACCTCGTAAAGTTGAAATGCTTTTGTAAGATAAAGGACACCATAATTCAGACAAATCAACAGCCTACAGAAGGGAAAAATATTTTTATCAATTACATTTCTGATAGAGGACTGATATTGAAAATATATAAATAAATCAAGAAAATAGACATTAAAAAACAAATAACCCAATTGAAAAATGAGGTATAGTTCTGAATAGAGAATTTTCAAAAGTGGGAAGTCAAAAAGTGGGAAGTGGCTGAGAAATACTTAAAGAAATATTCAACATACTTAGTCTCATGGATATGCATAGCAAACCTACTTTGAGATTTCATTTCAAATATGTTAGAATAGCTAAGGCAGACAGAATAAGTGCCAACTCATGCTGGCAAGAATGCAGAGTAAGAGGAACACTCATCCATTGCTGATGAGAGTGCAAATGTGCACAGCCACTGTGGAAATAGATGTGATGATCCCTCAGGAAGATGAGAATTGATCTTTGTCAAAATCCAGCTGTACCACTCCCAGAGGATTTTTTCATCTTACCAGAGAGACAGTTGCTCAACCATGTTCATTTCTGCCAGAAATTGCAAACAATTTATGTGTCCTGCAACAGATGATTGGATAAAGAAATTTTGGCACATTTAACAATGGAATATTACTCAGGCATAAAAATGAATGAAATCATGAAAATTTTCAGGTAAACAGATAGAACTAGAAAAGTCATTCTGAGTAAGGGAACCAAGACCCATAAAGACTAATATGTTATCTACTCATTTACATGTGTGCATTCGCTGTTAAATTAATGAAAACTGCTACAGTCAAAGAAACACAGAAGTTAAGTGTACAGTAAAAACAGATAGTAAAGACAGTTCTTTCTAGGAACAGCATAGAATAGATAGTTATGGATGTATGTGAGCGGACCTGGAGTAATAAGATCAAATAGGGAGCAGGGAGGAAGAAGGGGACAAGAAAGGGAATATATGGATTGAAAGCTAAAATTCAGGGTCACTTGAGAGGTGACCCTAATATGTAAGCCTAATGCAGTTCTTCCTAAAATATATACATATCTAAAGATTATCTAAAAGAAATCTCCAAATAATGAGGTAAACAGTACCCAACCGGACGTCTGTTGTCACCAGTACCAGAATTGGGTTACATGCAATTGAGTTGTCCAAATGGATCCCATAGCAACTGCTAAACAGCTCAGAGCAAGATTGTAGATTGCTCTCCATAAACTGATGGCAAGACCTTATTGGTGAAGACAACACTTACACAAGTCATTGAACATGAAGAAGCCAAGCCGGTGGCCTACATACAGCCTTTACCACTGGCTAGAGTCTTTGGTATAGGAAGGTACTCTACGTGCTACCAAATGAGAAAGGCAAACACCAACCCAGCCACAAATACTTTGATCTAAAATAGTGTCCTGCCTGCAAGACATGCTAGTGCAATGGTTGTACAAATCTAGGTAACCAAGCAGTATTTAATTTGACTTGAGACACATTCCTTGAGATGAAACCAATACTTGTCACTGCTTGGGTAACCAAGGACCTGAGATTAGATCGCCCAGTAATGTACAACAAAACCAAACACCACTACTTCTCTAAAGGTACAGAGCAAAAAATGAATATTAATAACAATCTACTGTAATCATAGATTAGTGTCTTGCTCAATATCATCAGAAAAGCTTCCTCCTGCAGAAGTCAGAAGCAAATACACAGACCCAAGTCCAACAATATGGGTAATGTGAGAGACTTAGGAACACTTAGCCCAAAGAAGATGTTAACATCCAATACCTCCCCTCAGGACGCTGAGAACCCTGCAGAAGAGGTGGCAGAAAGAGGGTAAAAAATAGGAGGAATTGGAGAAACCAAGGTGACATGGCCCGCTAAAGCAATGGGGTTGACATACATATAATCTCACAGAGATTGAGGTAGCATATAAACACAGGGCCGTTTTTTATATTTTTTTATTTTTTATATTAATCACAGGTTATTTACTTTGTATTCCAGCTCTAGCTCCCTCTCTCAATCCCTCCCAATGCCACCCTCCCTCCCTCATCTCCTCCCTGTCTTTTTCCAAGTCCACTGATAGGGGAGGTCTTCCTCCCCTTCCATCTGACCCTAGCTTATCAGGTCTCATCAGGACTGGCTGCAATGTCCTCCTCTGTGGCTTGGCAAGGCTGCTCTTCCCTCGGAGGTGGGGAGAGGTTAAAGAGCTAGCCATTGAGTTCATGTCAGAAATAGTCCCTGTTCCCCTTGCTAGGGTACTCCCTTGGATACTGAGCTACCATGGGCTACATCCGAGCAGGGATTCTAGGTTATATCCATGCATTGCCCATGGTTGGGAGAACCGAGAAACAGTCTCATAAAAGACCCCTGTGCCCTGACATATTTGGTCCTTGTGGAGCTCCTGTCATCTCCAGGTCATACTAACTCCCCTTTCTTTCATAAGATTCTCTGCCCTTTGCCGAAGGTTTGGTTATGAGTCTCAGTGTCTGCTTTGATATACTGATAGATAGAGTCTTTCAGAGGCCCTCTGTGATAGGCTCCTGTCCTATTTCTTATTTTCTCCTGCTTGCAATGTCCATTCCATTTGTCTAAGTGAGGATTGCTCATCTTACCCTGGGTCCTCTTTCTTGTTCATCTTCTTTCAAAAAAAATAATAATTGAAGTGAAATTAAACTCAACACCAAGTAACTGAAAGAAAGAATTCCACAGCGGAGGTTTCGTTTCATATAAAAATTTCAGGCATTTGGAGCCAATTTTCTCTTTAAAAGAAAACAAAATGCTATGACCAGTGTGGTGAGAGGATGCTGTATTTTCATTTTTTTTTTTTTTTATTTGCTGTAAAACCTACTGAGTCTTTTCTGAAACTGATAATCCAGCCAAGGACCATTCATGGATATAACCTATAATCACTTCTCAAATGTAACTCATGGCAGCTCAGTCTCCAAGTGGGTTCTCTAGTAAGGGGAACAGGGACTGTCTCTGACATGCACTCAGTGACTAGCTCTTTGACCACCTACACCTGACGGGGGAACAGCCTTACCAGGCGACAGAGGAGGACAATGCAGCCAGTCCTTATGAGACCTGATAGGGTAAAGTCAGATGGAAGGTGGAAGGGGAGGAGGACCTCCCCTATCAATTGACTTGGAGAGGGGCAAAGGAGATGAGGGAGAGAGGGTGAGATTGGGAGGGATTGAGGGAGGAGGCTACAGCTGGTATAAAAACTTAATAAACTGTAATTAATATAAAAAATAAAAATTAAAAAACAACAACAACAAAAACCACAGGGTCTGCACAGGTCTATACCAGCTGGTTCCCAGAACTGAAAGGAAAAGTGAACTCATATTCCTATCATTAACCCAGAAGCAATCTTCAATTGATGACCACTTTGCAAATAAAAGTTTAGTTTTCTCCAAGGGAGTCTCACCTGTGAAATGGCCTAGTCTTAAGAGAAGGCTGCATGCCCAGCAATAGATAGCCAACAGAAAATGTACTCAACCACAGCCTTGCAAGGGCTTTTTTCTCCAAATTATCATTTTGTTTTATTTATTTGTATTTTTCTCTCCTTCGACTACATATGACCTTTGCATATATATTAAGAGTTTCAGTTTTGTGTTTTTATGGAAATCCTGAGTGTATGAATGAGTGGGTATCTGTGTCTATATCTGATTCTTGCACCTTTTCTTGGGTTTTCTCCCTTCTCTTTGTTTATTTTGTCAAATTTTGTTAATGTGTTGGTTTTCATTATATCATATCATATTGGCCCTTAGAAGCTTGTTTTCTTTCTAATGATAGACAGAAAGGGGATGTGGGGAGGAATTCATGAAATAAAGAGAGGAGAAACCATTATCAGGATGGTTCATATAAGAAAAAAATCAATTTCAGAAAAAGAATAAGAATAATATCAGTCATTTTCTATTTTTCAGTGTAACTTCTTCGCAAAAATAAAAATACTCTATTTTAAATTACATAACAGTCAAAACTTATAATATAAAATGGTAAGTCAAGAAAAGAAGAAATTATGAAAAAATGACTTTCCAATACTAAATTATTAGTGTCAATGACTTGATCATAACATAAACACTTAAAATCCTCTAGTGATAAGGAAATGTGCTATTGCCCTCTTCTGGAAGATACACAAATGACAGGAACTCTACCTACCCAGTTCAAAATGAAGATAGATTAATAGTGTCTAAACACTATGATTCTTTCTTCGGTTTTATTATGTTTCTTTATTGTTTTCTTTTGTTAGTTATCAAATTTAAATTATATTTTGAATATTTTTCCAAATTTTCTCTTATACCCTAGAGTAATCAGTATATCAGTTCAAGGAAATTTTTTTATCTCTTTTCACACTTCAAACTTGTGTTGGAATACAAGAGTATAATTTATGGAGAAAATTAGACATAATGGTGACACATTTGGGTTTGAGGTCAAATATGGGTATGGTAGTGCACAACTAGTTTTAAATTTTTTAATATTAGTTACAGTTTATTAACTTTGTATCCCAGCTGTTTCCTGCTCCCTCATTCCCTCCCAACCCCACCCTCCTTCCCAATCTTCTCCCTGCCCCTTTCCAGGTCCACTGATAGGGGAGCACAACTTTCCTTTTATCTGACCCTAGCCTATCAGATATTTTCAGGCCTGGCTGCAAAGTCCTCGTCTGTGGCCTATCAGGGCTGCTCCTCCCTTGGGTGTGTGTTGGGGGGAGGTCAAAGAGCCAGCTATTGAGTTCATGTCAGAAGTAGTCTCTGTTCTCCTTGGATACTGGGCTACCATGGGTTACATCTGAGCAGAGGTTATAGGTTATATCCACACATGGTCCTTGGCTGGAGATACTGTGTCATAGAAGACCCCTGTGCTCAGACATATTTGGTCCTTGTGGAGCTCCTGTCCTCTCCAGGTCATACTAAATCTTCCTTCTTTCATATGATTCCCGGTACACAACTTTACTCATAACTCAGAAAGTGTTAAACTGAACTCTAGTAGTCTGTGAAACCTAGTCTGCAAAGTTACTTCCAGACTTCCCAGTGCTGTATAGTGAGACCCTATCCCTATATATACACATACAAAATAAGATAATGTCAATGGCAAGATAAAAAGGCTCAATTGAGAAATAACATGCAGTGTAGTTATCAGGATATGAGGCAGAGTCCCCAGCACCCACACTAAAAGCCAACTATGATGGCATGCACATTAAGCCCAGCCCTGGGGAAGCAGACAGGAGTGTCCTGACAGCTTGCTGACCACCCTATGCATTTAAATAAATGAGCCCAGTTCAACAAAAGATTCTGTTTCAAAATGTAAAATTGAAAGTGAGAAAAGGAGACCTTTGCCTTCAACCTGTAACCTCTACATACATGCATAGAAACACATACACACACACACACACACACACACACACACACACACACACAAATATGTTTAGGTCAGAGTTAAACCATGAATTACCTGCCGTTATTGTTCTCGCTTCATAGATAATGATACTATCTATTAGCCTGCTATGTTCTCATATAAACCTTGAGGGTTGAGCACGATTTCAGGTGTTGAAATGGAAGAGTAGAGAAACTGCATGAATTCGTCACATGGGTATTAAGTAACTAAGGTAACATTTTGTGAGGGTAGAAAAGGCAACATAGACTTGGTGAGTTCATGCCTAATTAGACAATTTTAACTTTCAATAATAATTTCGGCCACTACTGTAGTGATACACAAATACTTCTTAAAATAGATGAGCTAAAAATAAATTTATTCACATTGTTTTTAATAGTACGTTTGAAAGTACAAAAAAATTCAAGCCTAAAACAACTAACAGAAATAATAAGGTATTGCTGTCACTGTGTCCTTTCAGATTTGTATAGACTGGGGGAAGGGCATGGGAGGAGGAATGGGAGGGAGGGAGGGTGGGATTGGGAGGGGATAAAGGAGGGCTACAGCTGGGATAGAAAGTGAATAAATTGTAATAAATAAAATATAAATACATAAATGAGTAGACTGTTTTAAACCTGTAATTTCAATCTGATCAAACCCGAGTCAGGTTTGAGAACTCATGAATTCAAGTTAGACAAGCTGGCTATAGCCGACTAATCAGTGATGGACATCCCACACTGGGAAGGAAAGCAAGAACTCCAGTTTGTTCCTCTGTCTAATGCATGCCTTTCTTTAATTGTGTTACAGAGGCAATTAAAAGAAAAGAGACTCTCATTCAACTATAAACTACTTCCTCCTTACTGATGAGTAGAATGATAATATGCAAGTAAAATTCTACTCAGTCTTGGAGAGATCAGAGATACAAGGCACATACCTATACACAAAAAAGGGAACATACAGGAACCCAATAGCCAACGTTATGTTAAATGGAGAGAAACTTAAAACAATCACACTGAAATGAGGGTGTGGATTTGATGTGGGGAGAGCAGAAAGGAGGGGGAAAGAGGACAAATACATGCAGTGAGAAGAGAAACCCTGGCATGGGGCATCTCTGAAACAGGCTGGAGACCAATGACAGGGTAAAGGCTTCTGGGAGAACATGTAAGTGTAGCTGAGACCCCTGCCAGCAGGGTTCATAGAGACTCAAAAGGCCACCCTCTAACCAGACAGGACTCCAAGTAGAGGGAGGGGAACACTAACCCACTTACAAAAACTTTGACACAAAATTTACTTTGTCTACAAGATGTGCAGGGATGGAGCAGAGATTGAGGGAATGTCCAACCAATGTCTGGCCACACCATGGGAGAGAGCCAACTCCTAACACTATAAATGACACTCTGTTAATCTTGCAGACAGGAGTCTACTATAGCTGTCCTTTGAGAGGCTCTACCCAACAACAGATTGAAACAGATGCTGAGATTCACAGCAAACATTGGGCAGAGCACAGGGAGCCATGTGGAAGAGTGGGAGTAAGGATAGAAGGACCAGGAGGAAACAGAATCTACACAAGAAGACCAACAGAGCCAACTAACCTAGGCTCGGGAGGACTTGCGGAGACTGAAACATCAACTAAAGACCATGTATGGGCTGGACCTAGGTCTCCTACACATATGTATACAATGGAGAGCTTGGTCTTCATTGGGGGTCCCCTAGCAGCAATGGGAGTGGGGCTGTCTCTCCCACTCTCTTGGACCCTCAGGGCTGCCTTGCCAGGCCACTGTGGTGAGGATGTGCTCAGTCCTGATATTATTTGCTGAGATAGAGGAGAGGAACTATTCTGGCAGGAGGGAAAGATGTTGGGACCAGGAAGACAGGAGGGAGGAGACTACGATTGGGATGTAAAGTGAATAAATTTTTTAAAAATAAACTTGAATAAAAAATAAATTAATAAAAAATTCTACTCAGTTTATTGTCAAACAAATTCTATGATTATTTTTTACTTAGAAGCAGCCTGTCAAAATTATTTTCACTATTCCCCTGAATTTTATGCAACAGTGTTACTTAAAATTATATGATCATGTCAGAGACAGTCCCTATTCTGACATGAACTCAGCGGCGGGTTCTTTCTCCTCCCTCCATGGGAGGAGCAGCCTAGCTAGGCTGCAGAGAAAGACATTGCAGCCAATCCTAATGAGATCTGATAAGCTAGGGTCTGATAATCAAGTGGACTTTGATGGGGGCGTGGGAAGAGATTAAGCAAGGAGGGTGGGATTGGGAGGGAATGTGGGAGTGGGATACAGCTGGGATACAAAGTAAATAAACTGTAATTAATATAAAAATTTAATGAAAAATGAAAAAAATATGATCATATATCAATATCACTCTATATCTCAATTATATATAAGTACTAAATTCCCATAAAGATAATATTTGCAAAGAGTTAGGCACTTTCAATTAGTCATGGAAGGATTAAGTAAAAAAAAAAAATCCCAGTATTAATGCTTATCTAATTTATTATCACTGTGTACATTATACCAAGTGTTTTCTGGTCAACAGTTTGAAAAATATAATTATTTCTATTTATGATCCCCATCCTGGAGATGTCTACATACTCAGGCTGAAAATAGAGAATCAGGTCAGTCTAACTTGAGCAAATGATAAAAATTAAAAAAAGAAAGAAAGAAAAATCTCTGAGCACTGTGAAAACCCTGAAATTTAGCATAGAAATTATTTTTTTTATAAATTAATATAGAAAGACAACTAAATATCAAGGTGTTTGATTACATCAAGTATATATTGTCTTACTAGATGGGTCCTTACATTTCAATCATAAAATAAGTTTATCTACATGTTGAAGTTAGGATTTGTTGGAATGTAAGTATTTTATTTTCTGAGTGGAAACAATTTACTTTTGAATAAGAAAAAATTGTTTCCTGTGTTTCAGGACTATGACATTATTATTATCCAGTTTCAAATAGAAAATAAACATATACTGTGACGTTATGGCAAGCCTTCTAGAAACGATTAGTTGTCTATTGAATATAAGCTTACTAGTTACTACAACTGGATAAAGAAAATGAAGACTATGGACTTCTATTGAGAATGGCACATTGGTTGGATCTGTGATATTGTTGTGTTATTTTTCCTGGAGTAGTTCATAGAAAAATAATTGATATAGAGGGCCAAGATGGTGGCGCCAGGAGAACACCACGTCTGAGAAGCAGGACAACACACTCCGTGCAGCGACCAGGAGACTGAACTCTGGGCCCTGAAACAACAGCTATCATGTTTCCAAGGTGAGGGGAGGCTCCCATAGCGTGGGAATAAGTCGGGTCCACTCTCGGCTGCCCAGCCAGAACCCGGAAGAGAACCCAGCTAACGCGGGCTTTGGGTCTCCAGGCTGGTGCCGCAAACCTGCGTGTCCTGATCACTTTCCCAGGCTGATCGGTGGGCACAAGGGGGCCTGAGGCAGGGAGGCCCAGTCGCAAAAAAAAACCCCACGGGGAAGGAAAGTTGCAAGACTGATCACGGGTCACCCAGTCTTTCCCTGGAAGGTCTCTCCGACCTCGGCGGGTACCTGCCGCCATCACAACTGAGCTCCAGCCTCACATGGAGAGCAGCTGCGCGCCCGGCTCAAAATCCCTACTCCCTCTTGGGGGGAGGCAGGAGGCATCCAGCAGAATCTGCCACAGACCACATTGTCTGTACCCCAACCCGAGATCGGGGCTGAGAAAACCCAATCCTTTCGGGCACTCCCCCAAACGCCGCCATAACCCTGCCACGGCAGAGCAGAAGGATAAAGAGGCGCACAGCGGCTTCACAGTGCCAGAACTCCAGTGCTGCCGGCTACTCCTAGCAAACAAACTACAGCTCAGGATCTGGGACTGTGGTCATTCTACACGTCCTGAGATTCTCCTGGGTCCAGCGCAATAAAGTCTAGCAGCAAGTTCTATCACCAGTGCCCCCACCCCTCGCCCCCTGGCAGAGAAACGCTGGCTCAGGGCTCAAGATCCGACTGAGAAGCCCCAACCCCTGCTGGCACTCTCCTGAGAACACCTCCATAAGCTTGTCCTAGCAGAGGAGAAGGTCAGAGGGGAAGGACAGAGAGGCAGCCTGCCAAGGACACAGCACCCTCTCTCCAGCTCACCCAGCGGCCCCTAGCAGAGAAACCCAAGCTCTGGATCTGAGGACACTCAACCCTACCTGGTACTCTCTCGGGATCAGCAAACATAGATTCTAACACCAGGCTGCTTCTGGCAGAGACATCAGGGCCCGGGATCTGGGATTGAGTTCATTCAACCTAACTCTTTCCTGCACCACCCAGGGACCAGTCAACATAACCCCTCCTGGCAGAGGGAAAGGAAAAAGAGGCAGCACACAGGAAAGGTGGACACCGAGTCCGGAGGCCACAGTGTCACAGAGCTGACTGTTAGCCTACCTGTGCATTTTTAGCAGCAGGAGCAAATCAGAGAGTAGTGAGCAAGGAGAATCCCTGTGCATTCCAACTGGTCCTGCAAGAGAGTGAGTGAGCCTTCTAGGGAGAGTTTGCCCCAGACCCAGGGCCTCTCCACAGAAGCAACCAGACCAGATCCCTGCTACCCACACCCCTAGTGTGGGCATCAGAGGGATTCTTGGGATAGCAACCCCAACATTGAAGCCTCTGCCTTGTGGGTCCACCAGTGTAATCCAGATAAACAATCCCTGGATCTCAGTCAGAACTGCATAATAGTTGCTTACAGGCCACTGCAATAGTCACAGAATCCGCGCATGTACACTGCGCCCGCTAAAAGTGCACGCAAATAGTGACAGCCTCACATTCCTTACTTAGGCAAAACTAAAACCACAGAGCACACTCCCAAACCAGTGAACCTCTCTCATCTTCCTGAAAAAACAGTCCAGAAAACAGAAAGAGGGGATCATAGCCCAAACTACAATCTCGAAGAACAAACAGTGAGGATTATAAATAACCAGATGGCTAGAGGCAGACGTAAGAACACTCCCAACAAAAATCAGGACATAATCACCTCACCAGCAACCCCACAAAACAATGGACACTTCAATTCACTAGATATACAAGAAAACGACCTCAAAACTATGTTTCTCCAGCTATTAGAGGCCCATAAAGATGAAATGAACAAAGCCCTCAGAGAAATAGCCAAAGAAATTGAGACTAACCAAGAGGAAACAAATCGTGCACTCAGAGAAATGACCACGAAAATTGAGGCAAACAGAGAAGAAATGCACAAAGCTCTCAAAGAAATGTCCACACAAATGAAGGCAAATAAAAAAGAAATAAACAAATCTTGCATAGAAATACAGGCAATTATACCCAAAGAAGTAGAGGCACAATTAGTGATACATAGAGAGGAAACAGACAGAAAAAATAGAATCTATTATTGAAAAGCAGGAGTTCACATTCAAACAGATGAAGGAACTGGTGCAAGACATGAAAACAGAATTTGAATCAATAAAGAAAACACAAATAGAGAAAAAACAGGAGCCGGAGAACATAGAGAAAAGATCAGGCACCACAAAGGTAAGCATCACCAACAGAATACAAGAGATGGAAGAAAGAATCTCAGGAGCTGAAGATACACTTGCGGAAATTGACACGTCTCTCAAAGAAAAACTAAAATCAGAAAAGTTCCAAACACAAAACATCCAAGAAATCAAGGACACCATGAAAAGACAAAACCTAAGAATAATAGGAGTAGAAGATAAAGAAGACATCAGGCTCAAAGGTCCGGAAAATATTTTCAAGAAAATTATAGAAGAAAACTTTCCCAACTTAAAGAAGGAGATGGCCATAAACATACAAGAGGCCTACAGAACACCAAGTAGACTAGACCAGAAAAGAAATTCTTCACGTCACATCATAGTCAAAACACTGAACCTACAGAACAAAGAAAAAATTCTAAAAGCAGCAAGGGAAAAAGGCCAAGTAACATATAAAGGTAGACCTATCAGAATCACACCAGATTTCTCAACAGAAACTATGAAAGCCAGAAGGGCCTGGACAGAAATCATACAGTCCTTAAGGGACCACAGATTCCAACCCAGACTACTATACCCAGCAAAACTTTCAATCAACATAGACAGAGAATTCAAGATATTCCAAGACAAAACCAAATTTAAACAATATCTACATAGTAATCCAGCTCTATAGAAGTTACTAGAAGAGAAACTCCAAACCAAAGAAAACAACTACATTGAAGGAAACAGAGGAAATAGATAACTACACAACAAAAAAACCAAAAGAAGACAAGCAATGAAACTCAGTGACACCACCAAC
>NW_026596091.1:20536004-20666999 GCF_907164565.1 Psammomys obesus | reverse complement strand
TTAAGGAAGAAATAAAGAAAGAAATTAAAGACTTCCTAGAATTCAATGAAAATGAAGGCACAACATACCCAAATTTATGGGACACATTGAAAGCAGTGCTCAGGGGAAAATTTATAGCACTAAGTGCCTGCAAGAAGAAATTCATAACATCACATACAAACAACTTAATGGCCCAACTGAAAACCCTAGAAAAAAAAGAAGCAGATACACCCAAGAGGAGCAGACGGCTGGAAATAATCAAACTCAGGGCTGAAATCAATCAATTAGAAACAAATAAAACTATTCAAAGAATCAATGAAACAAAAAGCTGGTTCTTTGAGAAAATCAACAAGATAGACAAACCCTTAGCCAAACTAACTAAAAAGCCGAGAGAATCTATCCAAATCAACAAAATCATAGATGAAAAGGGTGATATAACTACAGACTCTGAGGAAATTTAAACAATCATTAGGTCATACTACGAAAGCCTATATGCCGCAAAATTTGAAAACCTAAATGAAATGGACAATTTTCTTGATAGATTCCATCTTGCAACATTAAGTCAAGATCAGGTAGAAAAACTGAACAGCCCTATATCCCCCAAGGAAATTGAAGCAGTCATTCACAGTCTCCCGTCCAAAAAAAGCCCTGGGCCAAATGGTTTCAGCGCGGAATTCTACCAGACCTTCAAAGAAGTTCTCACACCAATTTTCCTCAAACTATTCCACAAAATAGAAACAGAAGGTACATTACCAAACTCATTCTATGAAGCAATAGTCACCCTGATACCTAAACCACACAAAGACCCAACAAAAAAAGAGAACTTCAGACCTATCTCTCTTATGAACATTGACGCAAAATTACTCAATAAAATTGTTGCAAACCGAATCCCAGAACACATCAAAGATATCATCCAGCACAACCAAGTAGGCTTCATCCCAGGCATGCAAGGGTAGTTCAATATACGGAAATTCATCAATGTAATCCACCACATAAACAACCTGAACGAAAAAAACCACATGATCATCTCTTTAGATGCTGAAAAAGCATTTGACAAAGTCCAACACCCATTCATGTTTAAAGTCTTGGAGAGATCAGGAATACAAGGCACATATCTAAACATAGTAAAGGCAATATACAGGAAGCCTATAGCCAACATCAAACTCAATGGAGAGAAGCTTAAATCAATCCCATTGAAATCAGGGACAAAACAAGGCTGCCCACTTTCTCCATACCTCTTCAACATAGTACTTAAAGTCCTAGCCAGAGCAATAAGACAACTAAAGGAGATCAAGGGGATACAAATTGGAAAGGAAGAGGTCAAAGTGTCACTATTCGCAGATGATATGATAGTATATATGAGTGACCCCAAAAATTCAACCAGAGAACTCCTCCAGCTGATAAACACCTTCAGCAAAGTGGCAGGATACAAAATCAACTCAAAAAAATCAGAAGCCCTGCTGTATACCAAAGACAAAAGGGCCAAGAAAGAAATTAGAAAAACAACAGCCTTCGCAATAGCCACTAATAACATAAAGTACCTTGGGGTGACTCTAACCAAGCAAGTGAAAGACCTGTTTGAGAAAAACTTCAAGTCTCTGAAGAAAGAAATCGAAGAAGATCTCAGAAGATGGAAAGATCTCCCATGCTCATGGATTGGTAGGAATAACATTTTGAAAATGGCCATCCTGCCAAAAGCAATCTACAGATTCAATGCAATTCCCATCAAAATACCAACTCAATTCTTTACAGACCTTGAAAAAAAGATTCTCAGCTTCATATGGAGAAACAAAAAACCCAGAATCTACAAAACAATCCTGTACAACAGATCATCTGGAGGTATCTCCATTCCCGATATCAAGTTGTACTACAGAGCAATAGTAATAAAAACTGCATGGTATTGGCATAAAAACAGAAAGGAGGATCAATGGAACCGCATAGAAGACCCAGAAATAAACCCACACACCTATGAATACTCAATTTTTGACAAAGAAGCCAAAACCATTCAATGGAAAAAAGACAGCATCTTCAACAAATGGTGCTGGTCCAACTGGATGTCCACATGCAGAAAAATGAAAATAGATCTATATTTATCACCCTGCACAAAACTAAAGTTCAAGTGGATCAAAGACCTCAACATAAAACCAGATACTCTAAATCTGTTAGAAGAAAAAGTGGGGAACAGCCTAGAACTCCTTGGCACAGGAGACAACTTCCTGAACAGAACACCAACAGCACAGGCTCTAAGAGCAACAATCAATAAATGGGACCTCATGAAACTGAAAAGCTTCTGTAAAGCAAAGGACACTGTCATCAAAACAAAACGCCTGCCTACAGATTGGGAAAGAATCTTCACTAACCCTTTATCTGACAGAGGACTAATATCAAGTATATACAAAGAACTAAAGAAGCTGAAAAGCAGCAAACCAAGTAATCCAATTAAAAAATGGGGAACAGAGCTAAACAGAGAATTCTCGACAGAGGATTATCGAATGGCAGAGAAACACTTAAAGAAATGCTCATCCTCATTAGCCATTAGGGAGATGCAAATCAAAACGACCCTGAGATATCACCTTACACCCATCAGAATGGCCAAGATGAAAAACTCAAGTGACAACACATGCTGGAGAGGTTGAGGAGAAAGGGGAACCCTCCTCCACTGCTGGTGGGAATGTAAACTGGTACAACCACTCGGGAAATCTATCTGGCGCTTTCTAAGACATTTAGGAATAGTGCTTCTCCAAGACCCAGCTATACCACTGCTAGGTATATACCCAAACTTTGCTCAAGTAAACAAAAGGGATATTTGCTCAACCATGTTTATAGCAGCTTTATTTGTAATAGCCAGAACCTGGAAACAACGGAGATGTCCATCAACGGAGGAATGGGTACAGAAATTGTGGTATTTTTACACAATGGAATACTACTCAGCAATCAAAAAGGAGGAAATCATGAAATTTGCAGGCAAATGGTGGGATCTAGAAAAGATCATCCTGAGTGAAATACCAGAAGGAGAAAGACAAACACAATATATACTCACTTATATAGACCTATAAGATGTGATAAACATAATGAAATCTGTACACCTAAAAAAGATAATCAAGAGAGTGGACATGGGTTAAGATTATCAATCCTTGCTTAGGAAGACAGATGGGATGTTCATTGAATGTATGACAGGAGTCTACTGAGCGCATTTGAAAGACTCTAACTAGCAGTGTTTTCAAAGCAAAGACTCATGACCAATCCTTTGGTAGAGTACAGGGAATCATAAGAAAGAAGGGGAGTTATTCTGATGGGGAAAGGATAGGAGCTCCACAAGCACCAAATATATCTGGGCACAGGGTCTTTTCTGAGACTGACATTCAACCAAGGACCATGTATGGATATAACCTAGAACCTCTGCTCAGATGTAGCCTGTGGTAGCTCAGTAACCAATTGGTTTCCCATAGTGAGGGGAACGAGGACTATTTCTAACAGGAACTCAATGGCTGGCTCTTTGGCCTCCTCACCCACTAAGGGAGGAGCATTCCTGTTAGACCACAGAGGAGAGCTTTGCAGCCAGTTCTGAAGATACATGATAAAACAGGATCAGATGAATGGGGAGGAGGTTCCCCCTATCAGTGGACTTGGAAAGGGGCAGGGTGAAGATGAGGGAGGGATGGAGGGACTGGGAGGGAATGAGGGATTGGGACACGGTTGGGATACAGAGTTAATAAAATGTAACTGATAAGAAAAAAAATAATTGATATAATTAAACTTAAAGAAGAGCTTTGAATGTCTGAATTCAAATGTTTATTTTTTTAAATGGATTAAGCAACTATAGAATTGAAAATTAAATTCTTTTGTACTTTTAGTAGTGACTGGCCTATCTGGGCACCTTTTTACTGTCTTCATTTCACAGTTTCATAAGTGAGTTGTCTGCATCTTTGGACCCAACTTAGGTTGAGGATGTGGTGGATGAAAGATCAATGTTAGTGAAGGGAAGATTAAATGGATGCTGTATTGCCCACTCACTTGAAAATGGTAAACTTTATTTTTGCTTCTCAGGTGAGGGTAGACCTGTGCTGACATCCAAAGTCAGTGGACTCTTTGTAATCATTCTTTTAGTTGAGGGTCTTCTGGGATACCATGATCTCAAAAGAGGTTAAACCAAGGTCGCAAGTTGTCAGGTCAGGTTAATCTAAGGTAAGTACTATGATCTCAAAGCAGAATATACTAGAGCAATACATAAATACATACATGTACACACAACCACACTATACACACACACACACACACACACACATTGAGGTTAGAGCACACAGAAGTATAATGATCTTATATCAGGGTATAGTAGGATATTATCTAATGACACGGAATGTGCTGATATCATGCTCTCGAGTCAAGGAAGAAGGGCTATCATTTTCTTGGAATACAGTACACTGGGGTATGATCTAACAGACATTAAAACAACATATTTTTCTAACTGGCATAACTGCCTTTAGTGAGAAAATTTTATTCTTAGAACTATATATTGGTCCCTTCTACCTCTTTTTACAATTAGAACTGTTTTAATTGTAATATTTTTTATGCCTCTTTCATGTTTTCCAAGATTTCTGTAAACAATTTACTGGATTTATAATGAAAAATGTGATTGTATGAAAAAACATTAAAATATACTGGCTTTATCGTGGAAATTTATATCTCAGCAGTACAGGCTGTTTCATCTGGCAAGTCTGTTATGCTACCTGGTAGTAAATGACAATCAAGGGATACTTATTTGTCTGGGAAGTGAGAAGTGTTTTCATGGGTAAAACACAACCCATCACTATAAAGAGAGAAATGGGCTCTCAAACTTTGGACAAGTTTGCTGCTGGTCTAAGATGCCGGTATTAAGGTGA
Organism: Psammomys obesus; assembly: GCF_907164565.1. Taxonomy (NCBI): domain Eukaryota; kingdom Metazoa; phylum Chordata; class Mammalia; order Rodentia; family Muridae; genus Psammomys; species Psammomys obesus. Next base: position 20,662,140 of record NW_026596091.1, on the reverse strand, counting down.
TGGAAAGATTAGAAAAATCACATTCAAACGTGTGTGTGTGTGTGTGTGTGTGTGTGTGTGTGTGTGTGTGTGTGTAGAAAGTCATAGAGATTTGATTATATTGAATCTATAGTTTAGTAAAATGATCATGTAATTCTACCAATCCAAAATAAGACTTCCCATTTTCTAGAATCTTCCTCAACTTCTTCAGAGATTTAAAGTTTTCACTGTAGATATTTTTCTCTCTGCTTAGATTTGTCTCTGGGTATTTTACTTTCTTTGAGGCTGTTGTAAATGGGAGTGTGCCTGTGATGCTTTCTCAGCATGCTTGTTCCTGGAAAAAAATTAAGTGTGATTTGTTTTTTTTTTCTTTTATTGAAAATAATTTTGGCATATAATAAATTCTAATTAACATTTATTCTCCTTCTATTCCCTTCAGTTCCCCAAAACCAGATACATCCTCTTTAAGTCTCTCATTAGAAAATAAATATGTTTCTAAAGGATAAGAATAAAATAATTGTAATATCATTAGATAGTATGAAAGATAAGACGTCAGACGCACAAACAAAAAGAAGAGAAATAGCTTTTGTGAGTTAAGGCAGAAGAGATTTAAACAGAGGGACCCACAAGGTTCAGACACTCAGGCATCTCACAGAAACACTAAACTGGAAGCTTTAGTGTATATGCAAAGATCCTGGACTATAAAAAGAGAGAGAAAAATATATAAAAATAAAAGTTAATACAAAAATTAAAGTATCTACTTTTACATTTATTTATTTGCATCTGTGTGTGTGTGTGTGTGTGTGTGTGTGTGTGTATGTGTGGGTGGGTGTCTGAGTGTGTGTACACGTGTGTGTGTGTGTGTGTGTGTGTGTGTGTGTGTGTGTTAGGGCATCACAGTATGCAAGTTGAGGTTTCTCCATCTACCCTGTGGATTCTGGGGATTAAACTCAAGCTGTCAGGGTTGGTGTTAACCCTCTGAGAAATCTCAGTACATTTCTATCTTTCTTACCAAAAAAACTGAGTGTAACCTATAAAGTATATCATCTCTGCCTGGTAGAAAAAGAAAGGGTCTTATATTTGTAGCCATTGCATCTTCTTGCCAACCTCCCACTGCCAGGAATCATGGGAGATACTAGAATGGATGGAGTGAAAAGTTTATTAAAAGGCAGCTCCACAATGTACCTTCTGTGTTTTTGTCCATGATGGAGTAGAACTTGTGGTAATGAAGCTGTGTTTCCCTCACGCAGGCTTTATAAACAAGTCCAATAAAGCGATTGGTTCACCAAAAAAAGAAAAGAAAAGAAAACTTACCCTAAAGAAATAACAGTTAAATAGACAGATGTTTAAGACTTGACATGCATCTTAATGAAATCATGTTGCATCACCTGATCGTATCATGATAATATTTCCTATACTGAGACGCTAACTCCCACACCTAAGGGCATTTTCTCTCTCACCATTCATTTTATTCTCATCACTGCATTAAGGATTCTACCACTGTTCCTTCTACTTTGTAACTGTAAAAAATCTCTCTTAGCTTTGACTCTTAGGTGTAATTATGGGCCAAATCTTGAAGTGGTAGTATAGAAAAACAATTGACTTAAAATTTTAGACTATAGATAAGGATATCTCAAATTACTATATTATTTTGTTGCGGTGGTTGTTCTTGCTGTTTATAAATACAATAGCTGAAAAAGAACAGATACAGTTCTCACTGGCAATAGGAAATGAATAAGGAAAAGATGATTGTACCTATGTTTTAATTATCACAGTGCATTGACTCAGATATGTATGAGGAGTAATGTTGACCTTTATTTACTTACATATTTATTTGGAGACAAGCTATCTATTTAGCATTGTGTCTATCTATCTCACTGTGTAGATAAAGTTGGAACTGAAGTGCAGCAATCTCTCTGCCTCATCTTATGAGTAATGCGCTCACAGACAGGAACTGCCAAATCTTGCTTAGACTTTTATTTAGGAGGTGCTGAAGTCAAGGCAAAGGCTACATGAAAGGACAACTGAAGAATTAATTGCATGACAATACTAAAAAAGGGGACGTTTCGCTTTGCTTTAGATTCTTGGCCAATGTTCCTCATGTGGCAAGTGGGAGGATTGGAACAGATTTAAATTGTTTTCTAAACCAAAATTATACTTCCTAAGTTTTTCTTAATTTCTGAGTAGAGGGTGGAGATATGTTTCACTGTATAAGATGGGATCCCAAACTACCAGAAGATGAAACTGTTACCAGAAGAGAAATGAAATCATCCCCTTATAGAGCTTTATCTGCTGCAACATCACAGGGAAGACTGAGGGTATGGAAGCAACATATGTGTACAACAAAGCACTGAGACGTAAATAAGTGGTCATATATAAAACAGTGGAACATTATTTAGCCTGAGAAAGGAGATAGTACCATCTGTGACAACACAGAAGGAACCAACAGAGTGAAAAGATTCAGAAAAAGAAAGTCAAATATTACTTTCAATTATGTGTAAATTTTAAAAATTGTATAGTTGGAAACTGAGGGTAGAACAATAAGTTGCCAGCATCAGATCAGAGAAGGAAATGGAGAGAAACAGACTTGCAAGTATGTGTGATGCATAAATGAAGAGGGCAAATGTAAAGCATGGCTATGAACATGACTGGTAATGCATTATAACTCAGTGGTAGAACACTTGCCTAGATTGTAAAGTATGATAGGTTTAATATCCAGTAATGGAAAGAAGGAAGAGAAGGAGGTAAGAAAGCTTTTTATAATTAATAATATTATAATATATATTCAAAGTTGTTTTATGTGCATTTTCTATTCTTTAATGTCATACATGAAACAGTTGAAGGTACCAACTGCATTCACAGATTGCTAAAGCCTATATGAATATTTTCACATTTTGAGGCTACATTAAAGCAACATTCAATCATTAAACTCTATTGTGGATTTGTCTATGAAGTAGTCTCAGCTCTGGGACATTTTTAATCTCACTTGGAATGTGAAGATTATTACAAAATGCATTAGTACTGGCTGAAATGGAAGACAGTGTAGCTCACAGGTTGTAAGGGACAATCCAGTTCAGGTGAGTCAAGAAAAATCAATGAAGGAAGCAAACACCATTGTTTAAACTTTGTTTATTTGTAGGTTAAAATGTAATGCCATACAGTTTTAACAATCACTTAAAAAAGGATTTATGTTTGCAAAAAATGAAGCAAAACAGAAATATATGAAATCAAATGCTATCTTGCTTCAAGTTTTCAAATCAGCACTTAAGAGTCCTGATACTCATCTCTATACATTGCAAGTATATTATATAAATATACTATAAGTGATCTCAAAACCACAATAAATATTAAGTAGGTTTTTAGGCACACGGCATAAGAAAAATGCAGTCTGCATAATTCTTGAGAGTGTGGAGTGGCTCACTTAGATCATTTTCACACACCTATTTTACACAAAACATTCAGCCATCACGTGTGATCCTCAGTCACATCTTAACCTCTTCATCCAGGATTAGTGCCTTCTTGCTCTTTGATACTATTGCTCTATACAGCTATCATATAAGAAAATACTTTGCAGTTTTCTTCAGCTAAGTGCCTAAGAAGGTTTCAAGGCTACCAAAATAAGTACAGACTATATACAGAACTTATTCATGGAAATGTGCTGAGAGGCACCGGCTCACACACCTTTTTGTGGTGATCCTGGGACTTATTCTGAAGGCAAAATTATAAAATGTAAGGTATAGGGATTTTTAAAATTGCCGATAATATTAAATTCAGAAATTATTAGAAACTGAGGTAACACCTGTTTGTTTATTTTTGTTTGTTTGTTTTTGAAGAGATAGAAATACTTGAAAATATGTCAAAAGTGCTTTTTTAAAAATACTGGCAAAATATGACCCCAGTCACTGTAAGCTTTGTCTGCATCCATTTCTGTGCAAATGTAAACTGAGGATTGCTGTTCTTGAACTGTCTTAAATTGTGGGGATTAAAGATCGCAGCCATGGACACCTGAGATCACTTTTGATAAGTGAAACCCAATGCTTCTCATGGTAGAACCACTGTTCATTACCAATAATGAACCAAGCTTAATCTCGGCTTTTATCCCAGCTACAAGTCAGACTCCGGCATATCCGGCATGTCTGCCATCAAATACCCAATCCCATAGCGTCCATTAGGAGCGGTGTCCAGAGTCGGGGAACCACTTTGTTTTCGGTAAATATTTTTACCAAAACTTGGAGATGACATTTCGCTGGGTATCTTTCCATGAATGAGGCTTGCGTCATCTCCTTCTAAGTTTACAGGCTCTTTCAGGACTCTTCCTCTCTTATACGTCACAGAGGCCAAATTACCAGAACTATCGTCTATGAGGTTGCAGCGACGAATGATGAAAACAACTGGGACAGGAAGTATTGCAAGAGCCATCAGAGAGAAACAGACAACCATCCCCCACAGTGGGTAGCTCAGAAATTCTTCTGATGCCTGGTAAAGCCGGGAGAAAAATGAACGTCAGCCATCACTCTATGTGCTCTTAGGAAAGTTACATTGGTCTTGGGTTTATATATCAAACGCTAGGATAATCATGACAGGTGGTGTGCTCTGACTGACAATAAATAATGGAAGTGACATTCAGCAAATTCAATGATTATAAAGTCCAATCACTTATATTTTGGTTAGAATTCTGCCCTGGACCCATGAAAACTTGAGAGAACCTAAGAATGATAGAAAGAGAGAGAGAGGAAGAGGGAGAAAAGACCGATTGACAGACAGACACACACACACACAGAGAGAGAGAGAGAGAGAAAGAGAGAAACAGAGCAAGATATTCAACTCCCTAACCCGATAACCCAAATGCATATGCATCTGTTAACCTAAGAAACCCCCAAAGAATTGACAATAATTTAGCAAAACTCTCAGTCACTAAGTTTTGGGGTATTCTGTTACTACCAGCTATGTCTACCATACTATCTTTCAGAAATCTAAAAACCTGGGTTTTGATGCACATCTGGTCCCAAAGGTTTTGATACAGATGTCAGGCTGGTCTGTGTTTACATTGTTAATTTGTTATTATTATGTAGAATTATTGACCATGGACTAGGTAAAGCAAGTGCGCTGTCTATAACAAGTAACACAGATCTCACATAGATCCAGTGTGGATAGAGCTGCTTGAAAACAGACCTTCCGTAGCTACTGCTTATAGAAGACAATTGTAAAAAGACATCTTTTCAGTATTTCTTTAAAGGATGTCTCAATCACTAATATGTGTTATAAGTGTTTAAGTAGCTGAGATGTAATGAATTTCTACAGAAAAAAACAAATATTTCTGGAGGTTTTTATGTTTCCTAGTGTCAAAGGCCATGCAGCCACTGTTCTTCAATGACAAGATGAAGAGATTTGGTTGAATAAATAGGAGCCTAATGAGTCTCAGTTGCTAAAGAAGTTTACAATGTATGAACATTGGGGCTGTGAGAGGTACATAGCATAAATCTTCATATCCCCATACTGGAGCAACACAGTCCAAAGCAAAAAAAAAAAAAATGCTCTGAAGCAAATAAAACCTTTGTAAAATTTTCACTCCAAAATAATCTGTAATTTGTGTTTTACCTTCTCCTCGATCCATGCATTGTAGCCAGGAGGACTTAATCCCATGTTCACAATGCTAGCTATTAGCAAAGTCAGTAGCATTAAAGGAGAAATGTACTTCCACATGTAATAGTAGTATTTGCTTGGAGCAAAGCCTAACATATCGGTTAGGTCTTCTATAAACCTGGGTGTAAAAACAATATTTAATTGTCCTTACATTTTAGTACATTGACTTAATAACTTAACAGAAATCTAGATTTAAACACTTTGGTATGTTTTCTTTAATGGACCACATCTTCAAGGAAGAGAGGGATGGCTCTGTGGACCAAATGTCTACCATTAAATCAAGTTCAGATTCCAACTCCCACTTAAAAAGCCAAGGCAATGAGTTTGCATCTCATCTTCAGCTCTGGGGAAATGAATATTAACAAATTCCAGGGGCTTCCTTGCCAGCCAGTGTAGCTGACATAACAATAAGAAGGTTAGAACAGGAGAACTCAGTGTTAACCTCTGGCCTCCACAAGCACATGGACAGACATGCTCACCTTCACATATATGCCTAAATACAAACACAAAAATTCACAATGACTTGTGCATTACATATTTACTTACAAAATAAAATAAAGCTATTATCATTGTGTTTAGTGAAGCCCTTGACAAATTATTGAAGTGGTGTTTATAGTTCTGGGAAATCTCATCGTTTTTGTTCAGTAGTGTCATAATTGAAGCAGTGTTCCCATTTTGTAACTCATTCACCTGTCTCTTGAGTCCAATCTTATTATTCAAGTTCCTCTCCTACATTTTGTGTTTTCCAAGGACCATAGTTTCTTAGAGGCAATTACCTAGGTCCATCAACATTGTCTTGTTCACAGAGGCATTTGATTCCTTACTACTCACAAATTAACCATAGCAGCAGATTCTTGATTGATTAGACCTAAATCTAATTTGGGAAAATTTGTCTGACTATTGTGGCGTCATTTACAGGGAAAGAGACTCAGCCTAACACTGTAACAGCACTGAGCCACTGCAAAATAGTCAACCTTTTTATTTAGCTAAGAATGAGTCTTGGGGCCACCAAGATGACAAAGTCTGTAAGATGCTGGTCACCAAGCCTGATGACAGGAATGAGATCTCCAGGAACCACACAGTGGAAAAAGAGTTTCCATCTTTGAAAATGGTCCCCTGGTCCCCTGAGTTCACTGTAGTATGTGCTCTACACATAGAAGTAAAAATGTAATGAAATGAAGAGTATCAAGATAGATAAGTGACAGGGAATTTGCTCACCACCCACAGCTTTGCAGTGATGTTTCTCACAGACTTTCTAGGAATCTAACTCCAGATCACTGGTAGTTTCTTCAGTGAGATCGTAATAATTTTTCCTATGATTTTTCACAAGTGTAATTGTTGACAACTGCTACACTTGAATGTCAGTTTATCTATGTTGAGAAATAGTTTTTGTTTTTCTTTTTATTGTTTATTATTATTAGTTACATTTTATTAACTCTGTATCCCACTCCTTTATTCCCTCCCAAACCCACCCTCCCTCCCTCAGCTTGTCCGTGCCCCTTTCCAAGTCCACAGATTGGGGAGGACCTCCTTCCTTTTCCTCTGGCCCTGTTTTATCAGGTATCTTCAGGGCTGGCTGCAAAGTCCTCCTCTGTGGCCTAGCAGGACTGCTCCTCCCTTTGGGGGGGGAGGTCAAAGAGCCTGCCATTGAGTTCCTGTCAGAAATAGTCCCTGTTCCCCTTACTATGGGAAACCAATTGGTTATTGAGCTACCACGAGCTTCGTCCAAGCAAAGGTTTTAGGTTATATCCATACTTTTTCCTTGGTTATAAACATACCCAGCTAAGAAATAATTGAAAAATATATTGACAAACAGTTATTTTTTTCTATTAGAAATGATATTGCTTTGTCTGAACAAAGTTTTGGTATGATGCTCAATATTTTTATTCTTGTACTAATAACTTAGAGATGTAGTATTGCCTATTACATGTTGTTTTAAAGAATTCTGCATGTTCTTTCAACAATCACTTACTTCAGGTCAATTTCTTCAGCATAGTTTTTTTGTGTTTGGTCTGCTATACATATAACTTGCTCTGAAACACACACACACATATATGTATATGTATATATATGCATGTATATATATACATCATATACATACATGCATATATATACTTCCTTCCTTAACTTCTGCCCCATTTTCTTTCCTAAACCATTCACAATTTTTAATTGATTTTGTTAAATAAATAAATAATAAAAATATTTTCTATTCTCATATAATTAATTACTGTGCTTTCTTTTATGTTCCTTTTATTTTAAGCCTCATATGTAACATATTTACATTTTATACAGTTATTTCCTGAGTTCCAACACTGCTGCTTTTAAGTCTTTTCCTTTGTCATATTTTTGAAGGTTTAAACTATTACACAGTTCCACCCTTTTGATGTATTTATCAGTTCTAAAACTTTACTTCAGTATCTTGTGAAATATTTTTACTTTTGTTTCTTTGCTGTGTATCTCATTCCCTTGTTTTCTTTCTTTTGAAAGGATTTGTTTTACTTAAGACTTCACTACACTTAAATAAAATTTACTTTTCTGAATTTTCAGGAGAAAAGAATTAAGACACTTACATATTTGCAAATGATCAAGGACTGGCCTTGTAATGGCTCAGACCTATGATCTCTGCTCCTCTCATTTATCTGTGCTTTCTTTTTCTGCTGTCCCTGACTACATCTAAATTAATCTTCTCCTGCTATTTTCTTTTCAGATTAGAGTTTAATTTTAGAACGGAACACTGGTTTGTTTCTTTTTTTTTCAGAAACTGGTTCATTCTCTCACTAATGTTCTTTCTGTGGTTTGAACTCTCTGTAGTCCTTGCACCAAGCAAAAGTATCTGGGAAATTCATTTGACACTTGGCCATGTCTTCGGAAGAGCATGGTACCCTTTGATGCAATGAATTAAAGATACTAAAGAAGGTGCCATAAACCTGGCGGCATGTTCTCTGCTGTTCTGCTCACATGTGTGACACCACAGAGTTCTTGAGGTTGAAGGTGGCTTATCCTTAACCTTTCATGAAGCTGTCTTTCATGGAGGCATCTTCTTGCCAAAAACTGTATTATTGCCAATGAAGAGATAAAAAGCAAAACAAACAAAGCAAAAACTCAAACAACCAATAACTACGCTGCCACCATTCCCATTTTCTTAGAATACTCCTTTTCACATTTGTTTTCATATTTACTAATATTTACTGTGATGCTATGCTTCAATATATTCCTCTTCCGTGCTAAACTATTTGCTATTTCAAAACGCTAGATTTAGGCTACCTAATATTATTTGTCTATGAACTTCCAACTGTATTAGTGGAGATTCTGGTAAAAGTACATGAGGTTACTGAGCTAATAAGATCATAAAATCATTGGAGGCAAACAGGAAACGTTCAAAGCTACTCCATGATGTGAAAGAAATAATTAAATAGAAAAATTCCTGTTTGAAAAGTTTATACCAAATCCTAAAGTAAAATGTGACGTTTGAAATCAACATATGTTACTTCAAGTGACAATTCTGCTATCTCTTAATATTCATCTTTCTTTCTCTGAACTTTACTTTGGCATTTCAAAAAATAATGTATCTGCCTTGAGATATTACTGTTATAATTATAAATTGCATATGCAGAATATATTATTTCACGCACAATAGGTATTCAGCAAATGCAGCTATTGTCAGTGTTACTTTTCTTCCTGTTGTTACTATTGGCTATGAAGTAGAAAAAAATATATTCTCTAGCAAGCCTTCTGCAAATAATGAACTATTTAAATGTAAATCCAAATTGGTAACTTATTGATTGAGAGAGAAGTCTGATAACAGATCAGATTCTATTACAATGAAGGTTAGGGGTCAGTGTCTATGTGTTAACACATCAAGAGATGTGGATTTGGAATGAAGATCTTAACCAATATTCTAGCTGCACAGTTAGAACACTGTATCTTCCTACATAGAAAGGAACAGTTTGCCATCTGAATGGTGTGTAAATTTTAGCCACTAGAGAATATTTCCTCACATATATTTAATTTTTAGAACAAATTTAAGTTCATAACAAAATTATCGAGAAGAGGATGAATCAGATATATTCCTGACCCCAACTCATAAATCATATCCTCCATTATAGACATCCTATACTAAAGTTGTATATGTGTTTGAAATAATGAAACCTTATTGACATACCATATCATCTGTTGCTGATAACTCATTATAAGGATTCACTGGTGTCATGCTTTCTATAACTTTGGACAAAACCACAACAACATATATCCATTATTATAATATCTGTTCTAAATACCCCTCGGGCTCAACCTATACATCTTTCATTATCCTCAACACTTGTCAAACACTGATCTGGATACTGTATAAATAGACGGTAATAAGTTGACTTCCAACAGGATGCAGCATTATCAAATATGGCTTCTGTCTCTTAGCAATACACATTTATATTTCTAACATTATTTTCATGGCTTGGTAGAAATTTACCTAGCACTGAACATTATTTGATTCTCCAGATGAATTTACCCATTCATCTGCTGAACAGCATCCTGACTGTTCCAAAATTTGACCATTGTGAGTAAAACTGCTATAAATATTCCTGTACATAATTCTGGAATATATTGTCAACTACTTTTAGTAAATATCAAACTATGCATCTGACATGTCGTATGATGAAAATATCTTCATTTTTATCACAGGTTATAAAGCTGTATTCTGAAGTAGTTGAACTCTTTCATCCCTCCATTGGCAACAAAAGAGGGTTCCTTTTAACCTACAGTCTCACCATTGTGTTGTGTTGTTGGTGTTATAAATGTTGTCCTTTCTGGTAAGTGTATAAGGATATCTCATTACTACCATACTTTTCATTTCCTTTTTGATGTGCATATAAGTAGGCATGGAATGTATGTATGTTTACATATATCTGTGCGTGTGTTTGTGTATGTGTTTGTGTAGTGCAAAGGTTGACACTGCATGACTTTCTCAATCATTTAGTCAGACAGGTTTTTTGTTGTTTTTTTTTTTTAATGTTACCTTTTGGCTAGCCAACTTACTAGCAATTTCTATCTCTGTTTCCTTTGTGGAAAGATAAGCAGGCCACTATACCCAACTGACATCTTTTATATGGGTTATAAGAATCTGAACTCCAGTATTCATGCTAGCTGTAAGTGCTTTATTTACTAACAATCTCCCCAGTCCCTTATCCCATTAATTTTCATGACACAGATATTTTCACCCACAATTAAAGCATAAGACTTTATTTACTTCTAATATTTATATTGCCGCTTATTCTTCATGAAACATGATTAGTAAATGCAATTTCCTATTCTTCCTAGCTTTTAGCTTTGGACAACAATAGTAAGACACTCTCAACTTTGTGAAAGCACTCACTCAGTACCAATAATATTATTCATATTACAAAAGAAAACTCTAGTCTTTATGCAGACTGCACTTTACACAAGACTCTCATCACTCAATCTGTGTGTCAGGTGAAGGCAATGAATTTAAATTTTAAAATGATTTCTACTGAATAAATACTTCAAAGATCTCTTATCCACTGAGGTGAACTTTCTTTTTTATTTCATATCAATCTCACAGGCTTTACACATAAAAAGTGTGCAACTGAGATTTAAACATATAGAAAATTTAGTTAATTACACATGAAGTTTGTATGTATCTCAAAATAGAACAATTTTCCCAAATCTTTCTGATACTATAAACCATTAACTTACACTCTCTTTTTCTTTATATCTCTTTCTGTCTCTCTGTCTTGCTCAGTCTTTTTCTCTCTGTCTCTTTCTGTCTGTCTCTCTCTGTCTCTCCCTCTCTCTGTTGCCATCTCATAAAAATTCAGCAAAATAACTAAAGCATAAGCTTTAGAAAAAGTGGGGAAATCTGTGAATCACAGTTATGCAGTTGTTCAGGCTTTAAATGAATAAGGTGCTTCCTGTTTCTCTTATTATTTTTTTCATACATGAAATGTGGGCAGCAATAACAAGCCAAAGAAACCTAAGGATGTTAGAACGTATCAAGTGCTTATCAATTGTGGATGTTAGTCTTTCATATTAATTAAAAAAATGCTTGGAATTCTAGGCAAACTTAACATTGTAATTTTCAGCCCTCATGCACTGGGGTAGTAGACCTCAGTAAACTATTGAATCAACAAAAAGCCTGTGAAATATTTGACTATGAAGATTAGTCCATTTTCCTGGCTCTTCGCTTTGAAATGAAATATTGATCGAACTTCTCAAAACAAAGCTGAAAAATAACTGAATGCAATTTAGTATACTTACTTATCTATGCCGTAAACAAAGCTCACAGCAATATTCTCCAAGATGACCACAATTAGCAGAGGCAAAGTAGCAGAATAATCATCAAACATTGTAACAAAGTAATTTCCAGAGCGCTGCACAAATATCAGGCCAATACAAAATGCCAGGAGGCAACAGATAACTAAAGAAAATAAATAAGTAAATAAATTAGCCTCTAGCCAAAGCCCAGTCTTTCCTTCATTATAAATGACTACATTCAAACAATGTTTTTCAACTTTTATAATTTGTTGTAGGCAATAGCTTCTTTGATTCTACGGAAAATTACATGTTGGTAGTTAGGTTACACAGGGTTAACCTCTACTAAACTTAATAATACATAGCTCATATCCTTAATTCTGTGGAATCCTACCTACCAAGTGCAAATAATAGGAGAGAAGAATTGTATGAAAAATTTAAAAATTTCTATTCACACTGTTTCTATCATTAATAGAAAAGTGACCTTCCAGGCAGCACTGTCCTAGGTGATAACTACATTTAATAAACTTTTGTAGTTTTGAAATCCCTATGCAAGTTTTATTTAATAATGTGTCTAGTGTGGCTTCTAATGAGATTATCAAACTTAAACTCACATTTAATTGACATATGATTATCATTATAGCATAACAGAAAAATTTTCACTATTAACCCATATTTGCATATTTATCTTGCCTGAACATCTTGAGTGTGCAAAGAAAAGTGATGATTATAGGGCTGAGCATTCTGATTATCCAAGCAACAACTAGGAAAAGCTATTTGTTCTGTTTAACACCTAAGAAATAGATTCATAAACTTAGGGACACTTGCTGTTCCTAGAACAAGTTGTAGATACATTTGTAATCTGTGTGTTTCCCCCCATACTTTAAAGCTATTATAATAGGCTTCTTGGCAGTTAAGATAAGTAAATAATGACTATATTATATGTCTCAATCCCAGTTTAACATAGATGAGTGAAAATAAAAGAAGCAGGCATAGCTTTCTCTACTTCCTCTTTGAGGATCCAGATGGGAGTTCTCAATTGCTGCTCCAACTACCTGCTACCTTAGAGTCTCTAACCCTCTGAAAATGTAAACCACAAGTAAGTATTTTCTCCTATAAGTTGCCCTGAACAGAAATTGATGAGTAACCAACACAGAACAGAAATAAAAACTACTTTTGTAAAAGATAAATATGTAAATGTAGCTTTTATTAAGTATATCCTTGTTTTGTAAAAACTAATACACTAACATAATTATACTTAGTATTAGTGTGTTATTATATATATTATTATAATCATTATATTATATAATATATTATATTATAATCATTATATTATATATAATATATACTATATAATATATTATATTATATAATATATTATATTATAATCATTATATTATATATAATATATACTATATAATATAATGATTATAATATAATATTTTGATAGTAACAAAATCCGAGAGATAACACAGTCTAATTACAACCTTTAACTTCTCACCAACATAAATGAGATACAGTTCATGTTGAAAGTCAAAACTGAAATCTCACCAGTGAGGACTTCCTTCCTCACTTTGAACGTGTCCACAATAGGAGTGATGATCCCTTCAATGGTTCCAAACATGCTGCCAAGCCCGAGATTTATCAGCATGAGGAAAAACATCACTGACCAGAAGGGAGATGCAGGGAAATGTGTCATGGCTTCTGTAAAGGCAATGAAAGCCAACCCAGTGCCCTGTACAGCCTGCAGAACACAGAAAAGAGGAACATTAACCAAGAACAAGAGAATGAGATACTTCTATTCATCAGTGAAGGTAAAAAAGTCACTAAGTAATGGTCAGAGCTACTACAAAGAAATACACTAACATATGCTTTTGTTTTATAAATCATGGTCCTATTTCCAGAACCCAGATGGATAATAGTGAGTAATCCCAAGAATGAAATATAGTTCAGAGTTGCTAAAAATAATGTACAACTATACAGTATTGTTTATTTTTTCAAAGATCTTGGAATAATGTAGTGTAATATTAAATATATGATATTTTTAATAGTGTTAAGGACTGTGAATATGAATATAAATACTGATTTATTGTAATAAGAACAGAACAGAATATGTATGCAAGTATTTCTGGCCTATGAAATAGCTTAGTTAACTAGAATAAAGAAAGCAGATAATGTAAAAAATAAGCTTTTTAAAATAAAAGACTTCCAGAAGAAGGAATTATTGAATTATAGAAAGTCAATTTTCAATATTTTTATTTTTAATTAGTTAATTAATTAATATAATTTATTCACTTTATATTCTTACAGTAGCCCCCTTGTCTTTTCCTAGGCCCAACCACTATCCCTCTTCTCCCCCTGTGCCCTTTCCCTAGCTTAGGGAAGGACATCCTCCCATCCAGTCTGACACTAGCCTATCAGATCTCATCAAGGCTGGTGGCATTATCTTCCTCTGTGGCCTGGCAAGGCTGCACCCCCCAGGAGGAGGTGATCAAAGAGCCAGTCACTGAGTTCATGTCAGATACAGTCCCTGGTCCCCTTACTAGGAAACCAACTTGGAAACTGAGCAGCTTATAGGCTTCATCTGAACAGAGGGTCTAGGTACTCTCCATGCATGATTCTTGGTTGGAATATCTGTCTCTGAAAGCATCTCTGGACCCAGGATTTTTGGCTCTGTTGGTCTCCTTGTGGCACTCCTGCCCCTCTCCAGGTCTTTACAGATTTAATGCAATTCCCATCAAAATACCAACACAATTTTTTGCAGACTTTGAAAGAACAATTCTCAATTTCATATGGAAAAACAGAAAACCCAGAATATCTAAAATAATACTCTGCAGTAAAATATCTTCTGGAGGTATCTCTGTCTCTGATCTCATGCTGTACTATGGAAGAACACTAATAAAGACATGGTACTGCCATAGAAACAGAATGGTGGATCAATTGAATCTAATCAAATACCCAAAAGTAAACCCACACACCTTGATACTTGATTTTTGACAAAGAAACCAAAACCATTCAATGGAAAAAAGATAGTGTTTTTTCAACAAATGGTGCTGGTCTAACTGGATGTCTACATGTAGAAAAATACAAATAGATCCATACTTATCACCCTGCACAAAACTAAAGTCCAACTAGATCAAAGACATCAACATAAAACTAGACACACTACATCTGTTAGAAGAAAAAGTGGGGAAGAGCCTTGACCTCATTGGCATAGGATACATAGAACACCAACAGCACAGGCTCTAAAATCAACAATCAATAAATGGGACCTCATGAAAATGAAAAGCTTCTGTAAAGCAAAGGACACAGTCATCAGAACAAAACGACAGCCTACAGAATGGGAAAGGATCTTCACCAACCCTTTATCTGACAGAGGGCTAATATCCAGAATATATAAAGAACTAAAGAAGTTTAAAAGCAAAAAATCAAATAATACAATTAAAAATGGGTACAGAGTCAATTTTCAATATTTATAAAATTCATTTCAAAGAAATTTTAAAGAAAAAACAGCAAGAAACATATTTTGGTCTGTTTGCTTAGGGTTTTTTGTCTGCTTGTTAATTTGTTTTTTATTTTGTTCTCTAATTAGAAAGAGAATGAAAAGGCATAGAGTTGGGTGGATGTGGAAATGGAGAGGAAGTGGAAGGATCTCAGGGAGGGGAAAATGTGATCAGAATGTATTTTGTGAAAACACATCTTTTCCTCCTATTGGGTTGCCTTTGCCATTTTCAATATGAAGGATATTGCCTTGACTTATTGTGTCTTCTTTTGTCTTGTTTGGTTGTTGTCTCTCCGAGGCCTGGTCTTTTCTGAAGGGGAAACTGGAAGGAGTATGAATCTGGGGTAGAAGTGAGGTGGGGAGCAGCTGGGAGGAAGGGACAGTGGGGAAACTGTGCTCAGATTATATTTTACAAGAGAAAAACATATTATCAATGATTTTTTTAAATGCCAGTTCCCACATTTTTCTATAGCAATGTATTGCATCATTTTTCTTATCTAAAACTAGTACTCCTATATTCTAATATTAAAAAATGGGTTAATTATAATTCTCATAATCACTAAATCTGTTAGAGAAAAAATTATGAAAAAAACAACAAATTACGGGCATATACAAACACATTTACAAAACTAGGAGTTCATTTGAAGATAAAATTAATGCCCACAAATGAAATATTAGATATCATGAAATTAAAATAATTCTGTACAACAAAAGAAACATTCAAGTGAATATACAGCATGCAGATGAGACGAAGTCTGCTAGCTGTGCAACTTGACAGATGATTAATACCCACAGTAAACAAAGAACTTTAGCTACTGGATAACAACAAACAACTAAATAAATAAACAGGCTAATAAAATGAGCTGATATTTCTCAAAAGATGAAGTTAAACTGACCATATGCAAAGGGCTCAACATAGTTAACCATCTTAGAAAAGAAAAGTCTTTTATGAGACTGTTTCTCCAAACAAGGACCATGCATGTATGGATACAACCTAGAGCCCCTCCTCAGATGTAGCCCTTGGTAGCTCAGTATCCAAGTGGGTACACTAATGAGGGGAACAGGGACTGTTTCTGACATGAAGTCGATGGTAGGCTCTTTGGCCTCCCCCCACCCCCCAAGATAAGCAGCCTTGCTAGGCCACAGAGGAGGACTTTGCAGCCAGTCCTGAAAACACCTGATAAACCAGTATCAAATGGAAGGGGAGGAGGTTCTCCCTTATCAGTGGACTTGGAAAGGGGCAGGGAGAAGATGAGGGTGAGAGAGTGGGATTGGGAGGGAAAGAGGTAGTGGGATACAGCAGGGATACAAAGTTAACAAACTGTAACTAATATTAAAAAATAAAAATTTAAAAAAAAGAAGACCTGGAGGGGAGCTCCACAAGGAGACCAGCAGAGTCAAAAATTCTGGGCTCAGTGGGTCCTGCAGCCACTGATTAATCAACCAAAGACTATGCATCGAGAAGATCTAGACCTCCGGCTCAGATGTAGCCTGTATTAGCTCAGTCTCCATAGGGGTTCTCTAGTAAGGAGAGCAGGGGCTGTCTCTTTGACACCCGCTAGTGAGGTGGCCCAAACAGGCCTCAGAGAAAGAGGATCTAGACAGTCCTGGTGAGACCTGATAGGCTAGAGTTAGACAGTAGGGGAGTAGGACCTCCCCTATCAGTGGACTAGGGGAGGGACATAAGGGGAGAAGAGGGAATGAGAAGAGGGTGAGATGGGGAAGAGATGAGGGACAAGGCTATAGCTCATGAATAAAGTGTAATAAAGAAAATATTAAAAAAAAGAAATGCAACAATTAATTAATTAAAGACCTGTGAGACTGTGGGGAAAGGGAAAGCTTACACACTACAGATAAGAATGTTAACTGGTCCAATCTTGTGTAAACTGCTATGAAGTTTTCCCTCAAACTACAAATAGCCATAGCATAAAATACAGTTATATCATTCCTGATATTCACTCAAAGAACTCCAAAACAACATGACACAGATATAATTGCACATTAGTTATTGTAGTTATGGAACTAACTTAGATTTCAGCAACAGGGGAATAACAGATATGATGTGATATATATGTGTGTGTGTGTGTGTGTGTGTGTGTATGATGGAATTGTTTTAGCCATAAACATAAAAGTCACATCATTTCCGGAAAAGTGTGTATAGCCGGAGATAATCATGTAAAAGAGATTCAGTCAATTTCAAAAGGACTGATCTTTCATGTTTTCTCTCATTTGTGATTCCTAAATTGTGTGTGTGTGTGTGTGTGTGTGTTTGTGTGATTAGGGAAAAAAGTAGCCCATTTATTGATTCAGTGGTTTGATTCTTCTTATTTTGTTGTTTTCTAGCACACACACACACATATATGTGTGTATGTATCTATGTATGCACGGATGGATGGATGATATATGTATATGTATATGAATGTATGTATGTGAAGTTTCATGTACATGAAAGTATAGGCAACATTGCCTGGGGGAATAAAATGTAGGAAGAATTTTGAAGAAGAGTATGTATGGGAGAAATAAAACTCCCAAACAAAAATTTTCTTATGTAACTTAGTACTGTGTGCATTGGGTATCCATCCACGGGACAAAACTAAAAGTAAAATTTAAATGAAAAAAAAAAATGAGGCCGTGGGTCAGTAGGTGAAATGTTGGCTATGCAAATATGAGGATCTTACTACAGATCCTCAGCACCCATGTTTAAGTAAAATCTGTTGCTATGCGTCTGTAACTGCAGCACAGGGGTGAGGGTTTGGTGGCTTACACAGACATGACAAGCACATCCCTCTAGATCACAGTGTTAAGTTCCAGGTCTCTGAGAGACACACTCTCAAGTAACAAGGTAGCAAAGTGATGAGTGAAGACCTATGACAACCTGCAGCCTCTCTACATGCCCACATAGGAGAGTGACTCACAGGCATACCCTTCCCTATACACAGTGAAACATCCCATTATTAACCTACCTGCAGCAGGTATCAGATTTTTTTCAATTACTAAAAGCTAGAAATTGTATTTTCTTTTAGAATTTGAGGTTATTATAACCATTTATGGCTTCAGCCATTTATGACTTCAGCCATAGTTGCTAGCATGAGATCTTTATGTTGAGTTCTAGGCATAGTTAACTTTCTTACTGAAAGTGATTAATGAGCAATTTCTACCTTCCTTTCTGATAATATGAGCAGACAATAGCAACCAACAGAAGAATATTTATTACTTTTCTCCAATTCCTTGTTCATTAATATAATATAAATTAAGAGTCTACAAAAATACATAATAAAAATGTTTAATTGTACTGTCAAAAGACAAAAATTATTTTTTTTTATTCATCAAAAACTCAGGACTCAAAATTCAAATTCTGCACTAAATTTTATAGCAAAATATATATCAGATTAGTCCTCATTCTGGAAAGGATACTGGTTTATTTATGCTAAGACTCAATCAACGAGACTGCTTTCTAAAATAAAGAAAACCTTTGTAAATAAACATATTCTATCCAGAAAAGAATTATCTATGAATTTAAAGATGTATCCCCAGGCATTTTGCAACCTACTTTCCTGCAGAAGAGTTTTGGATGATGCATACTTTAACTGAATGGCAATTGCCTGACTGCTCAGACATGGCCTACTAACTTTATTTAGCTCATCCTCAATTTGACAGGAGTTGATATGAAGAGCGGCAAACTCTTCTTCCTTCACTTTCTGAATGATGTCATAAACTAAATGATAATCTTCTGCAGTGACAGCTGAGAGGTTAATGTGATGGGGAATGACATCCCGACTAATGTTTCCCATTTTCAGAAATTGCAAGATCATCTCAGAATTTCTGAAAAAAAAAAAAAAAAATAGAACAGATTGAGAATGAGCATTCAGGT
Source organism: Psammomys obesus (assembly GCF_907164565.1). Classification (NCBI taxonomy): domain Eukaryota; kingdom Metazoa; phylum Chordata; class Mammalia; order Rodentia; family Muridae; genus Psammomys; species Psammomys obesus. The sequence continues at coordinate 20,642,881 of NW_026596091.1, read as the reverse complement.
TCTTTGATTCCTATTTCACAGAGAATCATGCCATGAAAAACTAATGGAAATTCATTATCCATACTGTGAAATGCATTTTTCATTTATGATATTGGCTTTGAAACCCAGAACTGCAAACACCACCAGTGTTGCCAGAACAGACGTGAAAAAATTGATGAAGGACACGAGGACAGCATCAAAGTGGCAGTTGTTGTCTCTCTTGTTGTAGCTTGAAAAGGCAATGACTCCACCAAATCCCAGACCTAAGGCAAAGAAGACCTGAGTGGCTGCCTCTCTCCAAACCTTGGGCTCCAGCATCATTTCAATCTGTTTGAAATCAAAGAGAACAGAAGCAGTAAGAAATTACTAGTTCTGTGCATTTTGGTCATATGGAATTAGATGATTTTAATCTGGATAAATTATATGTGAACCCAAATATTATTTAAAATAATTAAATAAATTATCCCTTATGAATAAATAACTATTTTTTTTTCTAAGATAGCAGCTAAGAAAGTAACAGGAGATACTATCAAGTCTGGACATGGAGATTTCCTAATTGTAAAGGAACTTTTCAGTGTTTTCAGGTAAGTCATCACGGGATAATATGACAAAGAAATTACTAGTCTTTGATAATTCCCCATTACATATCTTTCTTTTTCTTTTCCAAAGCATAATAAATAAATGACCAGCACAGATGAAATAACTACGTCCCACCCCAATCCTTTTGAGTTTGGCGTTTTCTGCTTGAAACCTGATGACGACGGAGCTAACCGGTGTAAAACTGGTGGGGCGAGGCTGCCAGTACACCTTTCCACCGGTATTAGTCATTCACTTTGAAGTTTCCCGAGGGCCATTTCTTGGAAAATAGAAGAACATCTATTGTGTCATTACTGCTCTGAATGTGTAAACATGTTTCAGAGAGTGGTGCCTTACTTAAAAAAAATCAAATCTTTCAATAAACATTTAGGTTCATTTTCAGGCATAAAAAAATGCTTACTTGGTACTTGTTTTTCTTTCTAACATTAAGGTCAAATTGTCTTTATTGAGGGTAATGTCAAAGGGCAGGGGGGAGTCCTAACAGTGCAAGTACTGTCAAGTGTCAGACGGTGATGCCACCACTAAGTAATTTAACAAAAGAGCAAGCGAGATAAATCATGCTTCTGTGGATTCAACTTTGTCAATAGAAATATCCCCACAGTATCAGACAAATTCCAAGTGTCTAATATTGATGGTGTGTGCAAACTGTACGAGGCAAACACAGATAAGTGCTTTGCATGACTTTTCTAGTTTAATATTCACAGGGCCCCACGTAGTTGTTAAAACTATTATTTGAGCCTTTCAAAGGATGAAAACCTAGCCCAACATTACACAACAGGTCAGAGGCAGAAATAGTCACATGTGTGCCCTCTGAAACTCCCACTTTTCCTCAGATATTGGAATGCAGTGCTTCGATTAGCATTGCATCTTTATTTCTTTTTAATATTTTATAAATTATTATCACACATAATGATTATACCCATATTTTAGCAATAAGCTAATATGCACATACAGTTTGTGGAATATGCCTACTTTACTGCTCGGTACCTTTGCGCTCAGCTGCGAATACAGTCAACTGTCTGTCACAACATTACCACTAGATGGCAGGAAAGAGCCATTTCTAAGACTTCATTGCTCTTGTTTCCAAATTCAGAACTGAATTTCCACTTGCTGTTTCAGAGTATTCTGTGTGCTTAGGCACTTTCTTCCCTACATAAACAACGTAAATTAAAAGTAACCGGTAACGTATAACTGAGTGTGGTAGCTCATGCCCGCTATCCCAGCACCCGAAGGCTGAAATAAGAGGGCTGCCACCGGTTTGAGGCCAGCCTGAACTAAGGTCGAGACTTTTAGGGACTATCTACACCCTGTCTGAAAGCAAACCAACTAAGACTAAGTTTACAATTATCAAAATTTTTATGTCAACACCTTAGAGCAGCGGTTCTTTCACCTTCCTAATTCTGTGACCCTTCATGCAATCCTTCATACTGTGGTGAGCTTCCGTCATAAAATTATTTGTGTTGCTACTTCGTAATTGTAAGTTTTGCTACTTTTATGAATCATAATGTAAATATTTTTTGGAGATTTTTGTCAAAGAGGTAGTGACCCACAGATTGGAAACCATTTCCCTGGATAAACTAACACCATTTTATCAATGGTAACTGGAAAGTAAGCTGAAACAAAGAAGAAGAAGACAAAAGAAGAAGAAGAAGAAAAGAAAAGAAAATGAAAGAAACTAACATTTTAATGTGGATCCCTAACCCCAAAGAAAAAACGTTGATTTATGCTGAAATTTTAAATGCTAGATCCACTTAAATGTCTGTATCAGTTCTAAACTACGTACAAAAATAAAACTTCACAACTACACTGTGTAACAACCAGCGGCAAGCTTAGAGAGTAGTTTCCAGAAGTTTACCCAGAAGAATTAGTTGCATTGAACTCAGGAAACAATTTCTTCAACGCTCTGAATATAAATAGCTTTAGTTATTAAGTATGTGAGGCTTGAAGTGGATATTAATTCTAACGAGGCCACAATTATGATTCTCCAGCGGTGTTTCATTGAAAGTTCTAAATGGCACCAAATATTAAAGAGCACTTTTGAACTACAGAAGAAAACCAGACGCCCACGTCAGCATTTTTGCTCCTACAAAATGAATACAAACTCAGAACCAGACATGCAAAGAACACAGCTCCTTTTACCTCTGAACAAGGCAGCTGACAAAAAATTCCACAGAAGCTAATCCCTCCTGCCCCTGCTTAAAGGACCACCCTAGCTGCACACTTGTCCTTCACATAACCTCCAGTGTCTGAACTATCTTAACTGCATCTTATGACCTCCCTACCAGAATCTTAACAAGTTAATGGTGAGCCGATCCACTAATTTGGTGAATCACAAAACACATGCACACCGAAACCTATTTCTGTTCTCTGTTGTTTAAAAATAACAAGGCATGATTAATTCCACAAGCCCTTTATGAACAATCAGAGTCGAGGTGCACAGCAGTATGTTTAGATCTATTTAACAGAACAGCAGTATAATTTTCAAACTCTCTATGAAGCCAATAGAAATTTTCCTGAAATATGTATGAGTCTATAAAAATTCCCAAGTTTACCATTGTAACTATCACCCCAAAGGGGGCAAAACATTCTCAAGAAAACATTAATTTTTTATGAGATCATATTTTCTAGGAAATAGTAGGCTCATACCCTATAATCTCTGGATTTTAGATTATCTAACACGCAGACCCTCAGAAGATTAGTATTTCCATTAGTTCTTCTAATGGAAAGATACTGTTGTGATGTTTCAGATAATCACTGATGCAAGACAGATATGAACCACTCAGGTAGAGGGTAATGAGTAAATGCAGGTCAAAATGTCTCAAATTTATCAGTTTAAAACCTTAAGCTATTTCATAAGGAGAGCATTTTCTCATTTAAATAATGACAATCTTCCTCAAGAACCAGAATAGTAGGTTTTAAAAAAGTGGATATGGACCTATTTGAGAATACAGAAAAGTGGATGGTTAACATACTCTAATTTAGAAATCTAATATATTTATGTTAGGAAAAAACAGGCCTTAAATATAGATATGCTGACATTTTTATAATAAGTGTCATGGAAAATAAGATCGATACCTTAGGAGTGAACATGTGTCGGATGCCATCGACTGAGCCGTTTAAAAGGAGAGATCTGATTAGGAAGCATACAAGTACCACGTAAGGGAACAGAGAGCTAAAGTACATGATCTGCAAACAGAGAAAAGTAGCAGTAGGTGAGAAAGACTAATGACCAGTCTTATACTTCAAACTACACCCTTGATAGCCATTTTTTTCTGTAGCAATATTAATAACAACTACTAATGCCACTTTTTAAGGGGATTGTTCTGGATCCAGACCGCTTTAAAGTCTTACTTTACACATAAATAAAACTTTGTTCAGACTGATTCATACTGCTGCAAATATTTAAAGGGTGCAACATAATTAAATACATGTATAAAATGTTTAAGATAATTAATATTTTAGGTTGGGAACCGTTAAACACTTCTCTTGTTATTTTATGATGCACAGTAAATTGGTATAAACTACATTCACCCCTGTGTGGTACAGAATGCTAGATTGTGTTCTTCCTTTTGTCTTTTGGGTGGCATTGTCCATCAGTTCTTTATTTTCCTCTTCCCTCCCCAGCCTCTAGAATGACCTCTAAATCTGTGTAATAGACTTTTTTACTATCCAGACAGGAGAACACACAGAACTTGTCTTTCTCTTATTGATTTATTTCACTTAAGTTATGTTCCATCTGTATTTCTGTAAATGACAGGACTTCATCCCATTTAATAGATGAATAATATGCAGTGTGTGTGCATAGAATTTAATATATATTATATTTAGATATTCAGTGTGTGTGTGCATAGAATATATATATTATTTATTTATATATATTATAAATATTATATATTTATATATTATATATTATATATAAATACATATGTTATATATTTATATATTATATATATTTACCATCTATGCTGCTTCAAACAGCAGGACTTAATTCTGCTCAGTGACTGAATAGTATATCACTATGTGCCTGCGCATAAAAATTCTAACTTTACTTCCTTTGAATTGGTGAATAAATACGGTGTAGGATGAATGGTGTTGGTTGTTTATAATGCATCTCTAAAAGCAGTATTAAGAAGGAAATAGCATGAACTTCCTCATAAATTCTGGTTCATGTTTCACATCTATTTTGTGCAACGATTCATGATGAATCAATCTGTAAAGCTCCAAAAGTACTGAGTAATTTTTATGCATTGTGTTCAGTATAAAACCTTTAACCATATTTTCTTCAGTGTTTCCCTCTGAGAAACTCAGCAAATTGCTATCATGGAAAGGAACCGTTTTATCCAGGCAGTAACTATCTCCTTGAAATCTCCATGTGGTGATCTAATACCTCTAAAACTTTCTCACTGGAAAAGCAAACTTCTAAATTTCCCTCCAAACTGTGCCCCTCTATTTCAGGAATGGCCCTAGCCACTTTGTTGCTGAAGTCAAACATGCAGAGATTTCTAAGACAATCTGCAATATGCTCATGGTTTTCAGATCAGCTTCCCAGCTGCGTTATTTTCTGCTAAATGCACCCTAAGTGTTCTAATAGCATTGAACAAATTGCTAATTGTCCCCTCAGCCCAGTAAAGCTTTAAACTCCTGTGTTTTCTTCCTGCAGAACTCAGACTCTCAGGTCATTACCATCTGGTAGGTGCAGCATGATCAGCCACTCCCTGTAGGCATAGTTCTCTGCTCCTCTTCCTCTTCACTACACTCGGATCCATCTTCTCCCAGAATTCTTCCTGGGTATCCCAAGTAAGACTGCTTTTTTTGTTTGTTTGTTTTTTGTTTTTTGTTTTTTTTTTTCCAAACTAAAATCCACTATCTTCTGTCACGTCCACCACAATACAGGTGATGATATCACCTTGGAGATATTAGCATTAGGTTGGGTTATGTCTGTGGCAGCCTGTAGCATTGCTGAAGTGACCTTACTTGAGTTTTTTTTTTTTATGCTCTGTCCAGTTTGCTGTTACTTAAGCTCTCTCGGGATGGAGGTCTTGTCTTTCCTGCTCCATAACAGATCTTGAAGTCCTCAAACACTTGCAGACACAGAATAGCTGCAAGATATGTTTGTGAGTAAAAAGGAAATGAAGGGGAGCTGGGAGAATAAGGGGGAAACTGTCAAAGCAGAGGAAGCATCCCAGGAGAGAGCATGTGAATTGAGAAACTATGAAGAACATATAAGATAAAGAGAGTTGTTTGTCTGTGCTTCCTCTGTAGTTTATCCTCTGTAAGTCGTATTTCAACATGTGGAAGATAACAAGGACAAATTAGTTTTATGTGTAGGATATCAAAATATATCAGTATTTTGCTGAAAGAATTCTATTTTCATTAGTGAAAACAAACATCTTTTCAATAAACTTAGACTGGCCTCTGCTTTGATGATATGCTTTCATTTTCATTTCCTCATTTCTCCTTATTATGGTGCTTTCAGCAGCGGGGGTTACTTTTCTATTTCTCTCTGATGACTTTAACATTCTTTCAATCTGCCAATTCCCTAGGTCTCATTTGATTGTAGTTCTCCAAAATTTTGTGGTTACCAAAACCATAAAGTCTTTTCTGCAAACTTTTTAAAATCAAACTCAATTTGCTGCTCCATAAGTGACTTGGAAGACTCTGCTGATTCTCATTTAGTTTATTTCCTGCTCATCTTTCTTCCAGAGTCTCTCTGTCAGCTCTCCTCTGCATTCCAGAGATCCAATATCCATACCCCTGCTCTCTGGAGTTTCCTAGAAATCCGATGTTATTGTTTGCTGAACTGTTAAATCTCTTCAGATCTTTACAGTGCTTATTATATAACAGCCCATCGCTTTAGCAGTTTCTGCACACATCAGTGTCCATCCGAAACCAGGTAACAGTTCTTGCTTTAATCTCCCTCTGACTGCACAAACTGTGTCAGAGTCGCAGAGGAGCACTTAGCACCTCAGGGCTTGAGACTGCTGGATTCTGTGCCTACCACTCCCTTCTCTGAACCACCTGGTGAACTTTCCTCCAACAATCTTAGGGACACCAGCAATTACCCACTTTGTGAAACCTCCCAAACTCCAGGACCATTTCAATGGTTGTCTTGTTCATGTTCTCTTTGCCTCTATTACTGTACTTAAACACAGCAATGAGCTGCCTAGCTACTTGCACTGTAGACTTTTGGAGATAGAGACTGCTTAGTCAATATCTATATTTATTAGTGCACAGCATACAGTAGATCAAGAGAACTTATAGAAGGTTAAGGTTTCTTTTATGTACATATTCTCTAAAATACAAATTCTTTATTTCATACTATTTTAAAATTTTATCCTAATTGTGAGGTCCCAATTATTTCCAGTTTCTTTTATTAGTTCAACATGCATTTGTTCTTAAATACAATAATCTGAATTTAGTGATAAGAATTTAACACGCATTCTTAAGAACAAAACAGAAATATTTCATTTACAGTGTGAAAAACTGTCAAAATTCCAAAGAGATGAATACTAATAAGTATGCCAAACCCTTGACTCTATTCTCTAAGCAGATAAAGGTTCATATGTTCACATCTAAAATTCTAAGGGTTAAAGGAATGTGTCTTAAGTCAACTCTATACAAGTCACCTTTTTCTTAAACCTTTTTCTTAAATGTAAACTTACATTTACACAAATGGCTGTATTTTATATCAAAATCTTTTATAAGATTGCTAATAAATACTCAATTAAATCTGTTGGTATATACCACAGATGCGTGTATATTGGTATCTGAAATTGCTTCATTTCATATAGCTACCTAAATTTTAAAGTCTTATACATTGTACACATTGGTGTTGTACACTTGTTACCTGGAATTATTTTACGAATTTGTGGTTTGCCTCTGTTATTAGAATGGAAACTTCCTAAGTGTCCATGAGCCTTGTATAGTCTGAGAAGTACATATTCTTAGAATAGAGAAATGACATATGCTTCTTTATTTAATATTAAGCCTTCTTGGAGTTGTCACTTCATAGCAGTTAAAGTAAGTAAAAGATTAGTTTATCAACCAAAATATTATATAGGATGCTTCCATTGTTACACTACTGAATTAGAAAATACACAAAAATCTCATATTTTTCTAATTATATTAAAATGTTGGTTATAAACACACACTCAGAAATAACCTTACTTTTGCTAGCTTAGTTGTTCTGTCTGTTATTGGTTTCTTGATTCTGGAAAGTTAACCTACTCCTTCTAAACTTATCAATTTTGTTGTAAATTAGAGATAAAAACATATGAGCCATTTGACTGACAGAATAAACAAACCAATATATGCAACATATTTAACAGAGTAATACATTAATAATGAAAATATACCAACAAGAAACATCACCCTGGGGCTGGAAGCAAGTTGATGGCAATTTGTATCACTGTTATATTCTGGGGGCAGGAATTCAGTAAGATGCTGTGTCTGTAATGAGGGCACACACAGCCTCTGAATGTAGCCAATGCCATAATACAAAATAAATAGATCAATGCAAATGTCCATGAGCCTTGTATAGTCTAAGAAGTACGTAATCTCACAATAGAGTAATGAGATACGTCTCTGTTTAATTTTAAGCCTCCTTAGAGTTGCCAAACAAGGTAATTTCGGACTGTGTACTCTGGAGGTTATTAATTTCACTGTCACTAAGCTTCATTCCTACAATATTTTTTTTTAATTTGAAGATTTATAGTCCTTCTTATTCCATCTATAGTCTGATATTGGCTCAGAGTCCTAGTCTTTGAAGCTACACTCTTTTATTCAGCTAGATGTTGATTGTGATCACTGAACAACAATGTCTCCTCTCCATAATAAAGGCAGAATAATAAAAGCTAGACAATTCAGTGCTGCTGTTGCATTCTGGGGCATGTTTACCTGGCCTGAGGGATTACCATCATCCTTCCTCTTGTTCCTCACATGGCTTCGGAGAGCATTTCTTCCTCCCTACCCTGTGTGTATTTGCATGTTTAAGAAACAATTTAAGGAATTCTCTTTAGATGGGACTTCTCTAGGACAATTTACATGTGCTCGCATCAGGCACACTATTTAATGCTTACATAATTATTTTTTGAAAGCTTTTGTTTGATTGTTTAATACACATACAGAGCTTTAAATTCCTCCTTTCCAGCTCTGCTTTCACTACTTCATACTAAAGAACTGTGGATTTAAACATTCATTACTACTGGGTTTTGTCCCAACTGTACTGTTAAACCATTTTTGTATGAGGATAAATAGCTCAGTGGAAGAGACCCTGAATTTTATGAGAGCATTTTGTTTCAAATAATGCCTCAATGTCACTTACTCGCTAAGATCCTCCCACTGGGTTAGTAAATCACTTTCACTGCATAAACTGTACTCCATTCTACTGATACAATTTTATTGCACAACATTGAAGACAAAAACAGGAGAGTAACACCAATATCACTGGGAGTAAATTTCAAATAGTCTCATTATAAAAATTGTTAAACATTTGATATCACACATGTATCAATTAGCTTGAATCAATTATCATATATTTTCCTAAAAAGTTGTAACATCAACTTTGCATTTCATACATGTATACAATCAGAACTTATAAATATAGCAAAAGAGAAACTAGTATACTTTTTAAAGGAAGAAATTAGTCTTTAAGTGGCAAAAAGGCACAAATCAGAAATCCTTAGTGAACTTGATCGTGACAACTTTTAAATATTTATGACAGACCAGAGGAGGCAAAACATTACCTTAGCATTTATATACATGTGGTTAGACATGGCTTAAGAACTTATTCCTGTATTTATAATCTAACTTCAGTTATTCTTACATAGCTAAGGTGCCCTCAATCAAAGCAATGTCTAAAAATACTAAGTTGCTGTTAACCATAATAACACTTACAAAAGATTTAAAGTCATTTAGTTGTGTTTGCTATTATATTCACTTATTTATATGAAAAATAAGTAACAGCTACAACTGAAAAAAAGGGAGGGGATGGTCAAGCCAAATGTGGTTCACATGTTAAAATGGCATCAATTTTTTTTTTTTTTTTACTAAAATTAAACTAACAGGTAGCAAAAGTGAACTAGATCAACTTCTATATACCCTCATCCCATCCCCAAGTCATCATTTGGTGGGCAGAAATACATTAAGAAGCCACAGACTGTGTTTCATACCAAGGGCTCTTCAATTAAAGACAGCAAGACAGCATTATTACCATATAGGAATCAGGAAGACCCCCATCTTAAGAAAAGCTGAGCTTTATATATATTAAAAATAAAACTAAGAAAAATAAAGGGAATAAAATAATAATAATAATGATAATAATAATAATAATAATAATAATAATAATAATAATAAATAACCCCTCTCTCTCCTCTCTTCATATGTGCCTATGTGTCCTGGGACTGATTCCTCATGAACTTAAGCAAGTCACTTAGTTTCTCAAGCCTCTTTTTTTAAAGTCAGTAAAGTGGGTTTGAAAGTACTAACCACACCTTAGAGCTTTTAGGATTAAGTAAGATAAATCTACTACAGTTCCCAGAAAAAAGAAACAAATAAACAAACAAGCATGTACTAAGCATCAGTGCCTAATACAGGCTCAAATAACCTGTGCCAATGTTACTTTATTATTAATATCAACATGCTTTATTGTTATTAATTATTTTTATCACTGATAATAGTAGAATAGTCCAACTGTCACTGTTCCCACTGCTGCTAACCTATGATGCCCACTTAGACTGAAAAGATACATTATCACAGCCACACATTGAGAAGAAAAATTACAATATACCGTTAAGGGTCAGAGAGAAGAGCCAAAACTGAAATCTTGATATGAAGCAGCTGAGAGATGAAAAGAGCTTTAAAACAATGGCAGTGATAAGAATAGGATTTAATTCTTTTAAAAGCAAAAGAATGAACACCAATTACATCCCTAGTGCATCATTTTAAATGAAAACTATGTAGTCGTCACACTTCACATAATGTCTTTTTCAAGCACAGTATTGTAACATTTTTATTTTGACTGAAAGGCATGCACTTATCATCTTTTATTTATTCTGTGTTCCTAGTTTGAATTATTCTAACTACTTGAAGACAAAAAGAACTTTAAGAAATGCTCAACAGCACATAAACTCAGTATTTATTATGCAATTATTTCTTAAAAAAAGAAATGATAAAAAGGCAACAAAAAGAAAAAGTAAAGTCTTCATTTCATCAACTTGCATGACTATAGCTGACTTGTTTGTACTCAGAGAACTAAAGCATCGGATGATGAATAAATTGTAAAATAAACAGACTTCTAAATATTAAAAGTTTTTTCAAGATTTTGCTGGAATAAAATATTGTAAATGACATTAAATGTTACTATAAAGCATGTTAATTGTTACTTTTTTTTACAAAGTTTTTAAAATATCATATTTTGGCCAATATGGAAATACCTAAAGGAAGTATTCAAGAAATTTTTCAGTTGAATTGTAGGGGATAGCCAGAAGGGATTGATAGAACCCACAAATGGTGCTTGGCAGAATCAGGAGAGATTCTAACATACTAACTTTTCCAGATGACTGAATGCCTTTGATCATGGACAGACAAACCATGACCCAGGCAGCCAGCAGGCAGACAGTCATCTTCCAGTTCAAGCCTCCACTTTCAGAGATGGAACTAGTGATGTTTAGTGCTTCCCGGTACCAGTAATAGGTGGTGCCAGAACTCTTTTCACATTCTGGTTCGATATCTGTGGGGGAAAAAGAGAAAAAAAGCATAAAAAAGCAATCACTCAGATTTTATGAATAGTAATGAGTAAAACTGAGTTTTGCTCTGCAAGCCCACAAGACAGTTCTTACCATTTCCTAGACAAAACATTAATCTGATGACAGCAATCATGTTTGTGGGGAGCAGCAAAAATTTGAAAACTTTGTAAACTCAGGTAACTTCTTTGATACTTATTGAGAATTCTTAAAGAATATGTGAACTTCTTACAGAAATAATTAAAATAAATAATTTATGTCTCACCTTCCAGACCCATAATTATCTGATACACTAACACAGCACAGTGAAATGTGGTATAGCTGCTGACCAAAGGGATTTTGTTGAAAAGCTACAATGAAGCGATATGTGATAGAAATGTAAATTTCAAAGTTTTTTTGTTCAGAATTGTCGCATGAAAACTAATGTAAATTATTGTGCTAATAAAACAACATTTCCATATATTGGAATTTCATATGGTAATATTTTATATATACTTCATCAAATAAAATGCTTCACTTGTTGTATTTTACTTTCTTAAATGCGGCTAATAATAAATTTTAACTTCATAAGTGACTTGCCTTCTAATTTACGCAGTTATCAATACTGTTTTATTGCATAAAACAATAAGTTCAGTTCAGTTAGTTGTTTGTTTCCTTCTTGTAGATTTTAATGATAATAAGGCTTATCAGAAGTGTACATGGTTTACAATGCAAAGCTTGCAAGCTTAGAGTCTTTTAACCTAAAGCCTTAAGTACATTAAATTAACTTAAAAGAGTCAGTCAAATTATACAGTTGAACTGCTCCAATTATTGAAAGAAATGGCCATTCCATAAGCAGAAGAAAGCTTGTTACGATGCTCATTTCAGGGGGGATTTTCCCACTCACCATAGTATTAGAAAAGCCAAAAAGAAAGTTTATGCCTTTACTAATTTTTTAAAAGTTGTATGTAAAAGACTATAATATATGTCTTACAAGTATGAGATGCGTTTTTCACCAAGGGGCACTGATCCCAAGGAAGAGGTTGTTGGAAAGACTGAGAAAAGTAAAACAATGTCCAGCCAATGATTACATTGTAGTAGAGAGCCACAAAATAGCACACCTGAAAAAGAAAAGAACTGGAAATCAATCTGGCTCTTTCTCAGAAAAGTGGGAAGAGCCATACCTGAAGAAACAGCTATACCATTCCTGGGCATACAACTTAAAGATATTCTATCATAAAACAAGGACATTTGCTCAACCATATTCATAACAGCTTTATTCATAATAGCCAAAAACTAGAAATAACTGAAGAATGGATTCAGAAATTTTGGTATACTTACACAATGAATACTACTCAGCTATTAAAAACAAGAAAAACATGAAATTTGCAGGCAAATTAATGAAACTAGAAAACATTATCCTGAGTGAAGCAACACAGACCCAGAAAGACACATATGGTATATACTCACTTATGAGCGGATTTTAGTCATATAGTACAGGATAGACATACTACAATGCACAGACCCAAGAAAATAAGTCCAATGGGCACCTCAGACTTCATGTGGGCATACTAGTTAGGGGAGTGAGGGATATCTTTGAAATGGACTATTTTGCCTGCTTTTTGATCACTTTTCTCTCATGGAACTGTCCCACTAGGACACAGGGGAGGAAGAACTCAGTCCTCTTGTGAATAGATGAGCTGGGGTGTCTGAGTAGGGGGGCTCCTTTATTCTGAGGAATATGAGAGAATGGATATTGGAGGTAAGGTAGGGCTGAGAGGAGAGGAAGGAGGGGGCTATGACTGAGATGTAAATTGAATTAATAAAAAATGAAAAAGAATGTGATTACATCATGCATCCTCTGCCACATCCTTTAAAAGAGTGAGGAGGAATTCACTCCATCTAACAATTTTTAAGTCTTGAACTATTTTTTTTATCTGAAATACATTATCTTTTCTTTAAAATAATATTTTAATTAAACTTTTAAAATACATTATAAAATTGAGGTAGTATTAATGGTCATAAATAGTTTTGTATAGTGAGTGTTCTATGTCCCAGTTGATTCTAAAATAGGATTAGAAAGCTGTACAGAGACAGATACTTGGCGATTACAGAGATGAAGATTACATTGACCCAAACCAGCCCAGGTAAGAGCAAAGTTCACCAGAAGAAACTTACAACACAGCTTGCGAATCCAATCCCACCCAGTTTAGGGCTTATGTAATTCCAAACCCCAATGCTGCCTCTTCGGATTCTTTGACCCACAGAAAGTTCCAAGAAAAAGAGGGGAATTCCTATTACCAGAAGTAGTATTAAATATGGTAAAAGATATGCACCTAGAGAGATAAGAACAAACAAAACTTGTTATATTTTCAATAGTCATAGTATATACTGACACTAATCATTTCATGAAAGACAATATTTGGGGTTTTTCTGTAATACACATGGAGGTCTTTGAAGAAAACATAATTGATTTTTTTTTAAGCTTTTAAATGTTTGAACCCCTATTACACGGGTCTGATGACCTGAGATTTGTTCCTTGAACCTGCTGTGGAAGCAGGAAACTGATTCCTAAAACCTCCTCTGACCTCTGTATGCATGTTCTCCCAATACACATGTGCACCATGCACAGACACACAAATACAAAGTAAAAGCAAAGTTTAACATTTCAAAAAAGTAGCTAAATGATATAATTCTCACAAAAATTAACCCACTTTCCTTTTCTTTTTTCTTTTAATTATTATTTATTACAGTTTATTCAGTTTGTATCCAGCTGTGGCCCCCTACCTCTTCTCCTCCCAATCCTACCCTCCCTCCCTCTTTTCCCTCTATGCCCCTCCCCTAATGCACTGATAGGGGAGGTCCTCCTCCCCTTCTATCTGACCCTAGCCTATCAGGTCTCATCAGGACTGTCCGCATTGTCTTCCTCTGTAGTCTAATAAGGCTGCAGCACCTCAGGGGGAGGTGATCAAAGAGTGAGCCACTAAGTTCATGCCAGAGACAGCCCCTGCTTCCCTTACTAGGGTACCCACATAGAGACTGAGTCTAAGGGCTGAGCAGGGGTTTTAAGTCCTCTCCATGCATGGTCCTTAGTTGGGGTATCAGTCTCTGCAGTTAGCTTCATTTGACAATTAAAGATCAGTTCTTTAAAACAATTCTTTTTGTCAGTAGGCTTCATAAACTCAAATCCGTCTTCACACAGTGTTTACAATGTTATTTACTGAATACTAACCTAAACTCATTTAAGTCCTGCGTTCCAAAAGCATGAATTGAGCTCAGTGGCATTTGACAGAACTAAAACTTTTTGTATTCTAAATAAAGTAATACCATAGAAGAGCAAATACCTAGTCTGGAAGACAGAAAAGGAAAAAAAAATAATTTCTAACAAAGACAATATGATTTTTTCATATATGTCACCATAAAAATTTCACTTGAGGAAGTATATGCTTTTGTTTCCAAAATCATGACAAAGTGTTTGAAAAAGTGAAACTGACACACTGTTCATCTGTCATTAACGTATATGTGCTGTTATATTCATAGCACAACACTCATAGTCAAGGAAATAACCATTTTTTATCAAAATCACATGTAAATTATTACTCACAGTTTGCAAATCAACTGAATAGCTTGGTAATGTTACCCTTATGTTTTATCGATAAGATAAAAGTTATGTACATACATTTTAATATGAGATCATTACAAATTACTGTGAAATGACCTATACACTGGGCTTAATACTTTCAAATTTCTCGGCTGGTAGCCTACCACTGGGTCACGGATACATAAACCCTGTCACAAAGGAGTAAAGTGAAGAGAGCTAAAGCAGAGCACGGTTGTGCTCCTCTATCTCCCATGGGTGTACAGGAACATATGCCTGCAAAATGCATGTGCAGGACTTCACATCCCACACACACACTCACATACACACACTCACACACACACACTCACACACACACACTCAAACACACAACACGCACTTAGTGTGCTACAAGTGCAATCTTTCATATGTATGAACTGAGCTTGAGGAAATGAGGCAGTCAGAGAAAGATCACAAGGCTTCGCACATGGGAAATAGCCAGGCTTCCAACTGTCAGAGTGACTGCAAAATATGAGACACCCTCTATGTTCTAATACTGTTCAACCTTAGCCATTACCTGTGCATTAAATGTAATATCTACACTAATCCACATGTGTATTAGACTTGGGTTTGTTTTCCTGTTATCCAAAAGATGCTTCAAATGATTTGTGAATAAGGATTTGAGATAGTTTTGTGTTTGATAAGATATTCCTCAGCTTCTAGAAAACTATGCTACACAATAGTTGTCCCTCTCCAATCCAGCCTGTGTCTCATAAGAAATGCAATAGTGCTCTCTATTTTCATTTGTAGGCAAGAAATCAATAGCAGAAAGAGTCCTTTGACTTTTACATTTATCAATATAATAGAGGAATTTATCTTGATAATAACTGATAAATAAATTTCAGATTCTTAATAGCTCTCCATCAAAGCCAAGATCATACTAAGAGGAGTAAAACCTGATTTTAAACTGAGGCTGCCTTCATCCTTAGCAGGACATCTAGTAAGCTGGAGAGAGTGAAATGTCTTAACATCAGAATTTACTTTCTGCCAGTGTTAGCAAATGAAATGAGTAGTGATTAATACACAACAACCACAAAAAAAGGAAACAAGCAAGCAAGCAAATGAAAAAATTTAAAAAGCAGTCATACACAGGTGCTAATTTTTGACACCATAAGTAATGCTCATGTGATATTTTCAATTTCCTAGGGAAATACTGTTTTCTGAGCAATAAGTAGTGTGAGGCTCACGTCATATAAAATTTACTTCTTAGCTCGCAGGAAGATCTGTTACCTGGTTGGTTTTCCCAAACCTGTCACTGCATCCTGAGTGGAATTATCTAACCATCTCACTTTAATCACCACATTTTATTTTGGTAAGTAAGAAAAAGTTGTGGATGGATAGTTACATTCGACATGGTGTGTGGGGGTTATAATTACTGCCATATTTGATTTCATACAACCAAACTATCAAAGACCAGAACAAAATATCAAAATAATCCTTCTGATAGTTGATAATAAGATGCATACGTTATAGAATATATATATATACTTGTGTTTGTACATGTATGGGGAGGAAGGTCACTCACTTGTGCATAGAGGCCAGAGGACACTATTAAGCATCTTCATCTATCAATATGCACTTTTTTTTTTTTTTGAGACAAGACCTCTCACTTACTGTTTTGGTTGGACTGTTTGTCTGGCTGGTGAGCCCCAGGGATTCACCTGACTCGCTGCCATGAGCATTAGCGTTTCAAATGCGTGCCACCATGCATGGCCTCCATATCTGGTGTAGAGAATTCAAGCTTGTACGCCATGTACTTTTCCTGCCTAGCCATCTTCCTAGCCCAGAATATGTATTTTTCTCTGTATTTACTTCAGCAGAATTCATATACATGTATTATAAAATTTAAAAACAATCTGCCTTTATTTTTCCCTTGAGCTGGGAGTTGAATCTGTGATATCATGTGTGGTAGAAAAGCATTTCCCTCTTGAGCCGCATTTAGAGATCTCTCACTTCTTTGGCAGGATACTACAGACGTATTAGGATTTTCTCCTTTGTATTCACTTAAAAAAAAAACTGGGTATTTTTAGTCAGCTTTTTATTTCTTGTTAAAATGTTGAAAATTATGTGCGCACATTTACACAGCAAAAATGTTGATAACGCCAAGAATAGTTTTTGTTTAAAGTTAAGAGTGTTCTCTTTTTTAAAGTATCTGTTCAAACTGGACATAGTATTACAGAACTGGAATCAAAGGTGTAAAGTCCGTAAGGCTAAAAAATGCCTGGCATTATGGTAATTATGTGGTTCAGCTTGGTCATATGAGTTCTCAAAGTGCTAGCCCGAATTTAAAGATCATAATCATTTTAAATTACATGTTAGTTCTGCTTTGGCTAAAGAATGAAACAATTTAACATTCAGAGGTAATAAGTCATGGATAGAACATTCATGCTCCCTCATGTTGTTGGCTTTAGATTCTTATTGAAAGCAAAAGTCTGGCATGCATAAAAAACATACCACGTGTTAGAAAAGTTCTCGTCAGTACGCTAGCAATGTTTATAGTATCCAGGGAAGAAGTTTGAGAATGTGTTACTTTAAGCAATTCCTGAGATTTGTAGGACGCCAATCTGTTCCTATGGAAACTTGATCAGAACACAGAGCTGGGCTGGCTTCCCACAAATGAGTCTCCCTAGCTTTGTAATGGAATTCACAATTTCAGAAATAATGAGACTTCAGGGAATATGGGAGCTATCTGAAATAATGAACTGCAGTAGAGTAGCAAGTCAACATTAAAGCAAACGAACAGGACTTACCACCACCGTTCTTCTGACAGAGGTATGGGAATCGCCACACGTTCCCCAGACCTACAGAAAATCCAACTTGTGCCAGAATGTACTGCAGCTTACTGTTCCAAGCGGGCCTTTCATCATCAACTTCAGATCCGTCTTCAGCATCGGCATCTTTCTCTTCTTGAACATCAACGATTAGTTCACTTTTCTTGAAAGCATCTTCTGCTGAGTCCTCATTGGACAGAAGGTCTTTGACAGACTCAATGACTTCATCATCTAAATCTCTCTTTACCACTTTGCTATTCTTAGGCATTGGAAAATATTCTTCTTAAAGACTCCCTTGAGGCAAATATATGTATTTATATTAAAATGTTAATTAAAATTAAGTAAATCTGAGAAGAATATCATACAAATCCTTGATTTGAGGTGAGAAATTCTTTTGGATCCTGGATGTAATCCCAATACTCTGTATGTATACCTGTGAAATAAAAAGTTGAAATGTGGTATTTAACAACAAAAAATAACAACAATACTCCAACATCTTTTCTTGCTCAATTTTATGATTAAAGTCTCTTTCTAAGACAGTAAAACATAATTGATCTTGGTCATTTAGAGCTCAGTAATTTCAAAAGTATATAAATTAGAATGTGTATGAGGTTCACATATATTTTCTTTTAGTTAAAAATCTTCCTTGAAAAATACACTTTAATCTCCGTTTAAATGTACAGTATAGGCTGTTCATTATTAGTTATGTTTTACAATTCTTAATGTCTTTTCTCTTTAACTCAAGTAAATTTATTATATATATATATTATTTTTTCTGATTACAAATTATATTTACATATACATACATATGAAGTTACAGGGTAGACTTGACGATACATATAGATAGATATAGATAGATTATCTATGGGCATAGTAGATGATTTAAGAAAAAGATGATTTAAGAAAGACTTATAGTATATACTTGAAGATATAGATGGATAGACAGATAGATAGATAGATAGATAGATAGATAGATAGATAGATAGATCTATATAGATATTCTCCATTCATTTATTACTTGCTCATTGTCCATTCACAAACTTGTTATTAACTGTGAGGTCATCCTATAGATTGCAATAATGAAACATGCAGGGTCCACTTTTATGGATCTTATATCTAATAAAGAGAAGTGTGTCTTAAATAACCAAACTACGACAGAGTATTTCAATAAGATTTTGTCTACTAAATAATGGCAATGAACTAAATAAACCAAGTATGTCTCTTCCACACTAACATTGTAGACTGGGGTATGATAACTACTTTTTGTTCTGATCTGTTGAATACGATTTTGTCATGAAATTTACATTTTTCCAGCAGTGTATGACAAAATTATACATCTTTCCTGTCAGTCCGTGATGAAAACCACTCATGTACTCAGTCACCTTTTAAAGAGGTCAGCACTGTTTACATGCAGATATGTTTTATGTACCTGTTTCATCTGCTTTTCCATATGCAGAAGATAGGAAATATAGTATAGAAATATAAAGTGGGAATGCTGTCAAACTGATTGGTATAAGACACCGTGAAGTTTAGGAAATCCATCTTGCACCTCTAATTAGACTGTCCCTATCATTCCTTTGTTTGTTTGTTTTTGTAAAATAAAGTATTTTTAAATTTTTATTATTAGTTACATTTTATTAACTTTGTATCCCAGCTGTATCCGCTCCCTTATTCCCTCCCAGTCCCACCTTCCCTTCCTCATCTCCTTCCTGCTCCTTTCCAAGTCCACGGATTGGGGAGGACCTCCTCCCCTTTCATCTGACCCTGTTTTATCAGGTAACTTCAGGACTGGCTGCAAAGTCCTCCTCTGTGGCCTAGCAGGACTGCTTCTCCCTTGGGGTATGGGGAGGTCAAAGAGCCTGCCATTGAGTTCCTGTCAGAAATTGTCCCTGTTCCCCTTACTATGGGAAACCAATTATCCTTATCATTTTGTATGCCCTTACTACATTTCAGCCTAACTGTAATGTCTTTAGTTCCTAATATTTCCAATTGTGAGCATTATCTAACACTTAACTTTGTGCTACAGCAGAAGACTTGTTGTGATGGATTCCAAAACCTAAATTATGCACAGACTTTTTCTCCCCAAAGATGTTTTTCAACCTCTCTTTTAAAACATAAATCTTAATCTAAGAAGTAAATTTTTCCCCAGCTATCTTCATTTATTTTTCACTGTAAGGAAATGTTTACTTTATTAAAAAATGCATTCAATTGTAGAATTTCCTCCCTCACAAATGTGTCATTATGATGAATGAAACAGTATTTTATGAACAGAAGAAACAATGGCTTAGAGCTTAAAGAAGATGCAAAAGCAGGAAGACAAATACAGAATGTTAAGTACAAATGAGGGAATGGGTAAATCAAAGCTAAGTAACAAAGAGATCACATTTAAACAAACACAAATTACTTTTGTTATAAATGTCATTTGAAAATATTCCATTCTGTAAGAAAAGTGAAAAGTCCTGTGAGGCAGTAGATTGGTGAATTAGACTACAGGATCATAAGATTCAGTCATAGGGGACAGAGAGAGAAAAGAGAGAGAGAGAGAGAGAGAGCAAAGACTCCCCCCCCCCATAAAAAAAGTCATGCAGTACCTGGGACTTTAATCAATAGGAATTACAATTTATGTTTTGTATAACTTATGTAGAGGGATAGGTAAAAATTAAAACAATGTATCAAAATTGGGAAGTAAAATAAGAGGAATAAGAACAAATACACGTTTAAAATGTTATATCATGCAAAATGTAGAATTATTTAGAAAGGACACTCATAATCTAAAAGAAGATATTTTTTGCTACTTCCTCATCCCTTCTTGGTCTCACATAAGCTTTCTTTTTTTTTTATGATAATGGAATCTTACAAGAACTGATTTGTCCATGAGACATATCAATGACAAACATTTAAATCTAGTTTGTAAAGACAGGCCTTCTGAAGTTGAATCTCCTCTCTAAATCTTAAGGATTTTATGATCTTGGCCAAGTTAAGTAACTCATTTATAAATTGAGAATGGTAATAAACTTGCCCACCAAAGCTTCTTTCAAAAATAAAAGGAGAGGGGGTAATAAATGTCCACTTTCACTAGTGTGACTATGTTCACTCTTCGGCTGTATTAGTTTCATGTCCAGAATAAATCTTCCACATTTCAGAAGGGTTTTTTTATTTTAATTTTTATTTTGTTTTACTTCTACATACCAGGTCATTTCAAAATCTACTGACTTCAAACAAAGCAGAAGTGTTAACTGTGTGTGATTTACTGGCTCACTAACGAGAGCTTGGGTTTGCACAGATAGTTGTTGCGCTAGTTGTGGCATGCTGTATTGCTGCAGCAATGACCTCTTTCAGCTCCAATATGGTAGCCTGAGTGTCTCTACCGCAACCAGGTAGGAGACAAACTAGAATTCAGGTCACTGTGTTTCTTCTAGGGGCAGCCTTTCCAAAACGCTGGTTCCCACTATCCATATTGTAAACACAGATTACCAGCTCTAGCCTATAGAAGGTAAGTTCAAGAAACTGCATTAGTAAGCCACTGAACCGTATTTGAAAATGACTCACTGGTCAGAGGCAGGCTCACAAGGAAATCCACAGTGACTTGAATAAAATAGATATCTAGACCTATGGAACAGAATAGAGGACAGGGAGATAAACCCACACAGCCATAGCCATGTTATTTAAATGACAGCCTATTCAATACAGAGAGCTGGCAAAACTGAATATCTACCTTCAGAAGAATAAATTTAAATATATATATTCATATATATCACATTCTGTAAAATCAGTCTTAATTTAAAATCAACCTGAAATTTAAATCTGAAACTTCTAGAAGAAAACAGAGGATGCACTTCAAGCTATAGACAAGAACTTCCTTAGTACAACACTAACAGCACAAGGAAAATGTTTAATTAAAAGTTACATAAAAATCTAAAAGTATGCACATGAAAGAAAAGTGTCAAGACAGTGACCAAACAGTCTATAAGAAAGGGAGAAAAAGCTTTGCCAACTAAACCGAATATAAGACTCTAATATCTGAAATATATAAAGAATTGCAAAAGAAAAAAAATAACATCTGCCAAAAATAAATGGGCCAATCTACTAATCAGGAAGTTTTCAAAAAAAAGAAACACATGTAGTCAAAAATTATTTAAAATGTGGTAAATATATCAAAAGGAAGGAGTCCTTTACAGTGGGATGAGGGTAAGCTGATGTAGCCATTACAGAAATCAATATGAAGGTTTTTCACATATATTAAAAGTAGAATTATCAGACCCAGAAATTGCACTTCTGGTATAAATCCAAATGACTATATCTGGCCACAAGATACTTGTACACCCATGTTTACATTGCTTTATTCACAATAACCATGAAATTGAATCAGTGGAGATTGGATAATGTATATGTAGTGCATATTCACAATGGAATTTTACTCGGCCATAAAGAAAAATGAAATTATGCAACTTACAGGTAAACAGAGATATCTGGAAACAAAATTGTGTTAAGTGAACCATACTAGGCTTAGACACAGGCCATATGTTCTCTGTCATGCAGATTTTATCTGCTAATATTCCATATGTATATTTATTTGAAAGTGAATGTAGTTCAAGCTGTGAACCAAGAAAGGGGCCCATATGATAGAAAAGGTCTTGAGAAAGGGACCTAGGGAGGATGGTCAAGCACATATTATTTGAAAGTGTAATGGAACATACTGAGAATGAAAAGGTAAAGGAGATTCAAAGGGAGGTGGAAGACAGGAGCAGGCAAGAATAATCAACTACTACAAGAAATATTTGAAGCCATAATGAAGTCATAATGAAGCCATTTACATTGCTAGCTGATTTTTTTAAGAGTTTTGTTTGTTTGTTTGTTTTGTGGGTACTTGAGAAACAGTCTCACTATAGAGTTCTAGCTCTTCTGGAACTTACTTTGTAAATCAGGCTGGCCTGGAACTCACAGAGATCCACCTCCCTCTGTGACTCAAGGGCTAGGATTAAAGGCCTGAGTCAACAACACACCTGTCCAAGTTTATCTTTAAATAGAAATAAAGAAATAAATCCCATTTTTTGAAGGAGAGGGCAACAAAGTCATACGTCGAAGAATGTATGGCAAAGGAAGGGAAAACCACCATCACCATCTTTGAAAATAATGTTCTATGTTTCCTATTAGATTATCTTTCTTGTTTTGAATCATAAGGAGAAACATTATCAAAAAGTTGGTAGTTCCTTCAGGTACAATGATCATGTGTACCATGGGCAAAGCACAACTACTTCTGTAGTCATGGATACTGCTTTCTGTCTTTTAGAATTACTTTTATTCTTTCCACTTTCCATCCCATTGCCAAGCAACCTGTTGTGTCTATGAGGCCTGAAATTAAACCAGTTTCTTTTTGTTTCTTTGCCAGCATCAGTTTCCACAACTTGCAAAACAAGAACTCTAAATAAAACATCACTTTTAAATGTCATTTTTATCTCTGTGTTAAACTGTGTATAAGAATAACTCACTTGTAAAACATATTGAGAACTTTATTGTTTAAATTTGTATTTAAACTTTTCCATGGCTACATATTTTCATTGATTTAATTATATAAACACATAATTTTTCAGAATAAAATTCCTTTGAAACACTTAGAAACTGACCAAAAACCCTTTGTAACCAATACATATTCCCATTAATACTACTTTATATTTTCTTCTGTTACAGAATGCTTTACCTATTTTGGGTCTTTGTCTTCCCACATATGTTTTGAAATCAGCTTGTCAAAGTCTATCAGAAAACAAAAATAAGAAACCATGAGACAGCCCAGCTAGAAAATGTACTCCCCACCAGGCCTGATCAGCTGAGCTTGTTTACAAAGTACCCATGTAGTAGATGAAAAGAAGCAACTCCTGCTGCCTCTCACCTACACATAAATGCCATGGTATGTACACACACATACATACACACACATACATGCAGTGAGAGATAAAGAGATAGAGAGACACACAGAGAGAAAGAATTTAAAAATTAAAATTTTAAAACATAAATAATTAACTAAAACCAAAACCCAAATGTATTGGTATTTTAAACAGTATTGCATCAATTATACAAATTTATTTGGTAACAATGACATCTGAAAGTTTAGGTTTTCCAGTTTGTAAATTTGGCATATCATTACATTTACAAGAGTATTCCTCAATTTTACTAAACAGTGTTTCATAATATATTTTGTTAAATGTCCCTAGTTACCTTACATTTTTATATTATTATAATTATTTCTTAATTTCAGACTGTTTTTACTGTATATAGAATAAAGATGATTTTTAATTCTCACATTCTCTTCTAAGGATAATAAATTAGGTTTTGTCATTTTTATAAGATAACCTAGATACATTTGCATGATCATGTTATCAATAGAGATAATTTAACGTGTGCTCTTTCAACATAATATTTTTTGATTCTCTGTGAATTTCACATCATGCATCCCAATAATACTCTCTTTCCATTCCTTCCATGTCCACCCCCAACTCTTGTGTCCTCCCACACCCAAAAGGTAAAAATAATTACAATAATAATAAAATATCAAAAAGTCCACTTTTTGTTATCCGTATACTCACTGGAGCACAGTGGAACTCTCAGTGGCCTTCTCCTTAAATACAGCTGCAGCCCCATCAGAGGTCATCAATTGTGGAGAGCCAAACTTCAGCTTCCCACGCTTCTTGAATTCCTCTTCTGTGGCTTCCTGTCTAGGCTTTTACTGTTTGTTGTTGTTGTTTTGGAGGGGGGCATAGTTGGAGTAGGTAGGGGTTGTCACAGAAACTTTCCATGCCCCCCTCAACTGTGCCTTCACAGTCATTACAGCAAAAGCAGCCCCTTGGCTTTTCTCAGTAATTGGCAGCATGGGATCAAGAACCTCTAGATGGTTTCTGGCTAGAGTTTATACTGCAAACATGACTCCAGGCCTGCAATGTGACCGCTGACCCAGACAAGGCTCTACGAGGGAGAGGGAGCATGGATATCAACATTACCTCCAGTGGCAGAGCAGGCCATTCAGACCCATATGGCCCCTGGAGGCAACTCAACCTACTGATGTCAATGTGGTTTCAAGCTGCAGCGCAGACCATAGCCATGCCTATGGCCCTCTGTGGTTACATGGGCCACAAATGTCAATTCAGCCCTGACAAGGGGCAGGCATACCCCAGTCAACCTGTTCTTTTTTAATTACTTAATTTTAATATCCCTTAATTAACTGATATTACTGGCTAAGAAAATGTTGAACAAAGATGCTAAAAGTAGACATCCTTCTTCTTTATGTCCTAATATAGCTAGGAAAATATGCTCTGTTTCACACTAGTATATTTTTTAGCAATTGAATTTTGGGGTACATATTTTTTTTATCAATCTAAGGATGCTACATTTTGTTACTTATCCAGTGGGGTTTATAATTTTTATTTTAAAACATAAAAGAGAGACTGCATTTTTACCCACACATTTCTGCCTTTATTATAATAATTATGTAACTCCTTATCATGTTACTACTGAATACTAAAAACTGTTTCTTAACTTGATTTCTTTTAGGTAATAATGTATGTATTTTGTGTTTAATGTATCACTAGAACAAGCCTGTAAAAATTATTTTAAAGATTTGGCTCTAGTATGCTT
Organism: Psammomys obesus; assembly: GCF_907164565.1. NCBI lineage: Eukaryota > Metazoa > Chordata > Mammalia > Rodentia > Muridae > Psammomys > Psammomys obesus. The sequence goes on along the minus strand of NW_026596091.1, from coordinate 20,617,550 downwards.
TATTTTTTAATAGATATATGTATATATTTTAATTCCTTATTAATTACACCTTATTCACTCTGCATCCCCACTGTGGTTCCCTCTCTCCTCCTGTCCCAATCCCTCCCTTCCTCCACCCTCTGCATGCATGCCCCTCCCCAAGTCCACTGATAGAGGAGGTCCTCCTTTCCCTCCCTCTGATCCCACTCAACGAGGTCTCATCAGGAGTGGCTGCACTGTCTTTCTCTGTGGCCTGGCAATGCTTGGCAGGATTAATATAGTAAAAATGGCCATCTTACCAAAAGCAATCTACAGATTCAATGCAATTCCCATCAAATTACCAACACAATTCTTTACAGACCTTGAAAGAAAAATTCTCACCTTCATATGGAACAACAAGAAACCCAGAATTGCTAAGACAATTTTCTACAGTAAAAGATCTTCAGGAGGTATCTCCATCCCTGATCTCAAGCTGTACTATAGAGCGACAATTTCAATATATTTTTAACTGAAAAGGAATTAAAATAATGTTTTCTCCCTATCTTCCCTCCAACTTCTCCCATGCTTGCCCCTCTCAAGCTGATAGCTTCTAATATTGGTGTGTGAGTGTGTGTGTGTATGTGTGTGTGTGTGTCTGTGTGTGTATGTGTGCATGTGTCTGCATGAGTACATGTAAATATAAATACAGCTTTCTGAGTTCATTTTTCTTTTGTTGTGTATGTGATTCCAAGGCTGACCTCTGTGTAATTGATAACCACTAAGAGCGTTCATTCCTAGGAGAGGCTGATTCTTCTCCTAGCAGTCTTAGTTGCCTGTAGTTCCTTGTCTAGAGGCGGGACCCCATAAAATCTATGAACTTCTACTTTAGCATGTTCATTGATACTGCCTTTGCTCCAGTTTTATTTATTTCTAGGAAAAGACTGTTTCATGGGGAAAGTGACCAGTATTCTGGCTCTTACGGTATTTCTGCCTGCTTTTCTGTGACTTCTCCAGAGCCATAGAGACTGGAACCACGATCTAGATGTATCATTTAGAACTGAACTGTTGCTCTGTGCATTGTGTCCAAGCGCAAGAAACCTACTATCAAATGTTTAACCAGAGTAGTCTAATTAACTCTCAAAACACTACAGACATTTATGTTACCATTGGCTGCCCCTAGGGGTTGCGAGTGGGCCGCTATTGATGAAGATACCACACATCCAGGACACAGAACTCAAATGACTTCAACTGAATATGGCCTGAAACCTTTTTTACTTATGATCTGGTTTCCACAGCTCCAGAAAACGTCATGCATGCTTCCTTGGGGGAATGTGATTTACAGTCCTACTCAGCTGCAATACCTATGAACCACAGCAACCAAAGGTGTCCCATGTGACCCTCACTCACACGTTGGGTCAAGCAACTGTTGTCTAGTTAGAGGTAAAACCACTCAACATGGGGTGGGGGAGGGTGATGCCTGGTACTCATTTTCTGGGGCTAGTGAAGTCATAGATGGTAAAATAAATAAATAAATTAATAAATCTAATATGGTCACTTTGCTGGAATACAATAATTTCTTACTAAGTGTGGCTACCACACCTCATGAAAGAAGCTTCTCCTTATAGCAAATTGTGGTCATCTCTCTCTCTCACACACACACACTGAATATTTTATAACATTTCTAAGACTGTAAGTCTGAAATGTTTCTCTTACATTTTGCTTTCTTAGTTATAATGCTTTTATAAAAGAAGGGGGAATTGTCATGATTTTTCTTTTATTTTTTGAAAGAAAATGTGTAGGATACGTTTTATTTCTTTTTAAGTGTTTGGCAGCACCCACCAATAAAGCCATCTGCAACTGTGACTTTCTTTTCAGAACATACATTTAAATCAGAAATTCAATTCATTTCGCTGATATATAGCTACTTAAATCATGTCTTTGTTCGCTTGGTTTTAGGAAGCTATCTTTCAAGGATTTTATCCATTTCACCAAATTTATTTATATAAAGTGACTTCTGATAATCCATAGAATTTCTCAAAAGCAAATTGTCCTTTTATTTCATTTTCATGACATTGATATTAGCTCTTTTCAATGCTTTTCTCCTTCTTATTCTTCCCAGGTCATACTAATATTTTTATTGCAGAATTGCCTCAATATTTTGGTCATTTTGGGCCCCATATTTCAAGAGTTTTCAGCTCCAAATTATTACAACCTCTTGGGAAATTTAACACTTATAACAAAAATAAGCAGAGACATTGCAGACAGAGAGAAATGTGCATCTTATAGTCTATCGATGATAGTTTCTACAGGCCTGACTGCACAGCATTAAAACACAATCCTGATAAACTCATCTGCATTGTGACGAGGGATAGTCCTGAGAGGCCAGTTAGCACTTACTCAGCTTTGGCATTTGCCAGAAGTTTTATGTTCATAATGTATTAAAAGACCCATGAATCTATATCAGGAAATTTAAATTTTGACAAATTAAACTTTTACTGGCTAAAGTTTTCCAATTAGTAATTTGTGTATTGAATTTGAAATCCATCTTGGATTTAATTAGATACATTCATTTTCTAATTTTAACACAGAATAAAAAGAAAAAAATTATTTGAATAAAAAGAAAATATTAAGCCTTACTAGAATGCTCAGAAAAAAAATAACAGAATTTTGTTTGCTCTAAATCTGTGAAATCATTGCAAAAGAAAACAAATGAGAAATTTATGGAATACTGAAATAATGAGGTTGACAAATAATAAAATATTTTATCTATACAGAATATAATCCAACAGTGTCTTTTGTAAATTGTATTCCCCTACATCTATATCTATTGCATTAATCAAAAAGATAACTAAATGACACATTAAAACATCAGGGAATATATTTTACAAGTGACTTATATTTTATATGTGCTCACCTATACTCTATCAGAATAAGACAATATTAAAAAGTATTGGCACAAAATGCTGGTGAAATTGTGAAGAAACTTGACCATATTACATATTACAGATAATAGCATAAAATGATATATCTGATATAGCTAAAACTATGAAATAATTTCTGAACCTAACAATAAATTTCTTTGAGTGATCACTGACTGCATTCAGTTGTACATACCAGAGAAATAAAAACTTATAAAACTTAGAAAAAGTGTTTATAGTGTTTACTTACACACAGTTAAGCCCAAATCAGAAATTACACATACGTGCCTAATTGAGAATATAGTTAAACAAACTATGTTCACACCATGAAAAATAGTCAGCATTATAGGGGCACATGCTATCCCTACCTGTCTTAATTTGAATGGGTATCAAGAAGATGATGCTGAGCATAAAACATTTAAAAAAAATGAGTAGAGGTCAGCAATATTACGAAGAGGCCATTGGGAGGAAGTTATGGTAGAGTGCAGTGGAACACGCTCATATAAAAGGTTAAAACAGAAATGCGGAACAGGAAGTATTAAACTGAAAGGGAAATGGACAGGGTATAGGAGGGGGCCTGGAGAGGAATACATAATATTAAAGACCATTCAGAAAAGACATATGGAAGCCTACTACTGTAAAAGCTTCAAACACATAAGTAAAATGGAGTCACCCTACAACAGCAGAATGGTAAACTGCTAGACACCAGGAGCTACCAAATGAAATGTCCAGCGCCAGGAACTCCAAATACTTCTTTGGAGTTGTTAGCCATTGAGTTTCCTTTGACTCCCGTCCCACCCCTCCACCCCCAAAATCAAGCCATTACTCTTTTTCCTGATTACCCTCCAAAGCCTGCGAATTAAACCCTACTATAGAAGACACCAAATATTTGAATCATAGAACATGGCAAAATTAAGCTGGTATATACCTTGAAGCTTTACTCCTACTGGGTAGTTCCGTACTGTTAAAAGTACTATTCACACTATCAAGGGAGAAAGAAATCGTTAGTGATACTCAGCTGTGGACACCATGAGCTACAATAATGACAAGCCTGACAAGAAATATCCACTGGTACACTAGTGGCACAAAAATCACGGCATCAAACAACTCCTTTCTGATTAGATTTAAATTTCACTTCTCAAGAAGAAACCCATATCCAGCACCATTATCAGGAAAACGAAACAAAACAAAAAACAAAGACAAAAACTATGGAGAGACAGCTCATTGGCCACAGAGGGAGATCTATTAACATTGCCCTGCTAAGTGGACATAATATTAAACTGACTCCTAATGTCTTGCCACTATACTTATAGATCAATATATCACATAAGCTACATCTGAGAAGTTGCCATTTGCAGTAGACGATGAATAAGAACAACAGGTTCTGGTGCAAAGAATAAGAGACTTAAGAATACTCAGCTGTAGAGAGAATATACATACTGTGCCCTGGCCTCCCAGGACTCATGGGTCATTATAGAACAGGGGGTGAATAAGAATGAATCTAATAGCTCGAGGCAGTGGTTGACTACAAAGAAATGTCTTCTGGAAACAGTTGAGAAGCTGCACATAAGAACTCATAGTGATTAGGACAACTTTCACAAAACCAGCACAAGGTCAAGCCTAAAAAAATCCTAATAGTCAGAGAGGAATTAGCCACATAATCCCTCTTCAGGCTTCCAGAAGAAAAAGAGATTTTTATAAGAGTGTAACCTCTGCTAAGTGGAGCCAGTGATATTTTGGCAGCAGAAGCTGGTCTTGAAGGGTTTGGAACAAAATAAGGCACAGAGCGAGAACACCCAATTTCTTCTCCAGTGTCTAGCCTGGGAGTTTCCCTGACTTCCTCCACACATGCATTTGCAACAAACCACCAAAATTAGCCCAGATCCCTAATACAAAGTCCATCCCTAATATTTCTACCCAAGTCTGCATGGCAACCAATGTTTAGGATTCTATCAGGACCCACCCACCTGGCACCAAAAGCAAGTCCCTTCTGAATTGCATCAAACTTTTCCAACCACACAGACCTACGACTTTCTATAGGGTCTAACCTGGTGAGTCTCTTAGCCCTACCCCCATTCCGTGCATTCGTTCCAATCCTCCATCTTAGTCCAAGTCCCACATACAGTGTGTCAACCTAGTCTGCCCTCCCCTTCCTGCACTACAACTATCTCCAGGCTTCTACCAGAATCCTCCTTACCTGTCCACTCTATCACACAGGCTCGTCTCATTTTACATTCAAATTTTCCACCCAGCCAGATCTCCTTCATATTCCTGTTTGGACCAAGCTTGTCAAGTCTCCTCTATCCACTGGACTTCAATCAACCCAAGCCATTTCCAATCTCTAGTGCCAATGTCAACCTTACCTCATATTTTCCTTTTTTTCCCCCAACATGCTTTGTCTATAACACACTCTGATTTGACAAAGAAAGCCCACCTGCCCAGATCACATTATAAAAATACTAACAACAGGGAAGAGTGGGCCAGTACCTTCTCTCCAAAACCTATCAGTCATGTAGAAATGTTAGCTAATTAAGAACTACTTAGGATACATATGTAATTACCTAATGACAATGATACCCAGGACACAGAATTTTAAAAGAACAATCATCAACCAGGTGATGGTAGCTCACAAATTTAATCCCAACACTTAGGAGGCAAAGGCAGGTGAATCTCTGAGTTTGAGGCCAGCCTGGTGTACAGAGTGAGGTTCAGGGCAGCAAGGGCTACACACAGAAAAACTCTGTTTTGCAAAACAAAAAAACAAACAAAGCAAAAAAAACCAAAAAACAAACAAACAAACAAACATGAGAACAAAGAATTTAAAGAGGACACAAGGAAATAACAGCTCAATGAATGAAACTAAAGAGAAAAAGTTTAATGGGAATAAATGCCTGAGTCATACCGGAGAAAACACAAATTGATGACAATGACAAAGACAATCCAGGACTTGAGAAAAGAATTCAGTAAGGAAATACAAATATTGTCAAGGAAGCAATCTAAACTGTGGATGGAATTGAAAACTCCAATAACTCACCAAACAAAACAAAACAAACAAACAAACAAAACCAGAAAGGAAAACCTTATAAGTAAAAAAAAAAAAAAAAAAATTCAAGACTATCAGGACTCAAAAATAATGTGGATGATCAAGAATAAATAAGCAAGGAACACAAAAAATATAAGAAACTGAAGAAAATTAATATACTAGGGATATGAGACACCATGAAATAAACAAACTCTTACAGGCAGAGATGTGGAAGAAGAACCTGAAGTCAGTAAGACCAATTCTTCAACAAGATCACAGAAGAAACGTCCAGAAACTAAGCAAAGATACACCCAAAAAAGATATAAGAAACACACAAAACACCAAATAGCGAAAACTAGAGAAGAAAATTCCCCTGGTGTGTTATAGTTAAAACACTAGATATATACGGCAAAGAAAATGGATTGAAAGCTACCAAAAGTTTTTTTTTCTCTTTTTTTTTTTTTAAGTTCAAGCCACATATAAAGAAAAACCCATCATACTAACCACTGACTTTCTATGGAAACTGTGAAACCCTGGAGTAATGCTTTTCAAATTCTAAAGGACTATGAAATCCGCCTAGACTAATATACCCAGCAAAACTATTTGCCAAAATTGAAGAAAAAAAGAAAAACTTTACATGTTGCAAATAGCCTGAAAAAAACTATATTCATCAAGCAAAACATAAAGAAAACACTAGAAGCAATATTATATGCCAAAAAGAGGAATGAGCATAGCAGACAGCCTGTGGAAAGAAATATAAAACCAAAATTATTAAAACACAAAGTATCACTTAGAATACAAGCAATTAAAAAAAATAAAATATAAATAATAGCAAATAATACAAGTTGAATTGAGGGCAATACAAAAACAGATTCATAAACCAATGGAACAAAACATTCTATCCAGAAAAAAATAGACATGTATAAAATATGCCCTAAAGTTTCTGATAAAATTTGAAGGTAATGCCAATGAAAAAATGACAGCTATTTTAATAAAATAATCTGGAAACCACACAACATCCTTAATCAAAACTGCAGTTCTGAGTGAACTAAGCCTGCAATATTGTATAAAAGCTAACTCAAAATGGTTTATAACCTTGAATATAAAACACAAGATATATAACCTGGTATCCACAGAACATAACCAGGTAACAAGAGAAAATAACTAGCAGTGTTTTCAAAGCAAAGACTCATGACCAAACCTTTGGCAGAGTACAGGGAATCCTAAGAAAGAAGGGGAGTTAGTCTGATGGGGAAAGGATAGGAGCTCCACAAGAACCAAATATATCTGGGCACAGGGTCTTTTCTGAGACTGACATGCAACCAAGGACCATGTATGAATGTAACCTAGAACCTCTGCTCAGATGTAGCCTGTGGTAGCTCAGTAACCAATTGGTTTCCCATAGTGAGGGGAACAAGGACTATTTCTAACAGGAACTCAATGACTGGCTCTTTGGCCTCCCCACCCCCCAAGGGAGGAGCAGTCCTGTTAGGCCACAGAGGAGAGCTTTGCAGCCAGTCCTGAAGATACCTGATAAAACAGGATCAGATGAATGGGGAGGAGGTCCCCCCTATCAGTGGACTTGGCAAGGGGCACGGTGGAGATGAGGGAGGGAGGGAGGGACTGGGAGGGAATGAGGGATCGGGACACGGCTGGGGTACAGAGTCAATAAAATGTAACTGATAAGAAAAAAATAAAATTCAAAAAAAAAAAAAAAGAAAGAAAATAGACCTCAGATGTGACAATTAAAACAAGATTCATCAAAACAAAAATTAGTAAGCTGTGTTTTAAAATATACTTTTTCTCTATGAAAAGAACTATTAAGATGATAAAAACATCTATAGCAACAAAGTAATGCACAGATTGATGGACTGCATCGCACCTATACACACACACACAAAATCAAATCTACAACACAAATCCTGTACCTAAGCCTCAGGGAATATTGGAGAACAGAAGACAGAAAATTTGTATGAGCCAGAAGAGCAGGAAATCTGCTGTGACAACCATGCATGTAGAAAGGCTGTGTGTTCTGCATGACACTTAGAACTGCATGGTTCTATTACATAACATTACTGAAATGGAATTAAGTGGCTTTCGACATGAAAAGGAGGCCGGGATTTTCTGTGTGTTGGGAGGGTTCTGTACTGTGATTATAACAAGGTTAATGTTTTAAGAAGGAAAACTATATTTTAGTTTTTTTCTTATTAAAAAATAGTTTATATTAATTGCAGTTTATTCACTTTATATCCCAACTGTAGCCCCCTCCCTCATCCCCTCCCAATCCCATTCTCCCTCCCTCTTCTCCACCCATGCCCCTCCCCCAGTCCACTGATAAGGGAGTTCCTCCTCCCTCCATCTAATCCTAGTCTATCAGGTCTCATCAGGAGCAGCTGCATTGTCTTCCTCTAGTGGCAAGAATATTTTGTGATTGTTGTTTTAACTCATAAAGTCATTTTGTCATTCCTTAACAGCTACCTGTGATTCTATAAGCATCTCAAAACTAAAATTAAAATCTTACATACACTCACTAATCATGTTTGTATGTTTGTTTGATTTTATGCCACTATATACCTGGTTATATTCAGTTATTCAAGTAAATCTACTCTAAATAAAACTTTGGGGATGATGACAAGTTAATCATATCTTAAATTTCTTCTCATACAATTATTTTTTATAAATAATGTTTAGGCCTTTTGAGCTTTCCCCCAATCACTTTATCATGTTTATTGTTGTATCTTGTTTAGCTCATGCTTAGGTGGTCATGTTTCAGAGATTGTGGGGGTAGCTTCTGACATTATTACTAAAACATATAGTCTTCCTAATCCTCTGGCTCTTGCAATTTTTCTACTTCTTACTCAAAGTTTCTTGAACCTTAAGTATGGGAGTGTTTTGTAGAGGTATCCATTAGGATTGGGCTCCACATATTGCAATTTTTTTTTGTTGTGGTTTTTCTTAATGGTCTTTACTGTAACTCCTAAGAGATCTCAAAACTATAAAAACAGTAACAACAAACAACCTACAAACAGCTAAGGAATGCTGAGACCAGAGCAGAAGGAACAGTCTTACCCGGGAAAGATCTCATCAGCTGGTTATCCAACACCAAACTGTAAACCCTGAAAACATGCAGGCAGGTAACACAGGACTGATTGCTAACTATGTATGCATGTAACAATAACCAGTGGCAAAATTAAATAAGGCCATGTATTTAAATGAGAACAAAGAAGTCTGTATAGGTGAGTTTGGAGGAAGAAAAGGAAAGGGGAAATGATGCAATTGCCATCTCCAATAATAAAGTAAATAAATAAAAATGTTGAAAGTAAATTCCCTCTAAATATGGAAACAACAGTATGAAGGCTACATACCATTGGACTTCTCTACTTAACATGAATGCCTGAATTGATGTTTGACTACGACTCTACCAAGGACCTCCTTAGATCTTTCCACCTTACAATGTTTTCCTCTCTTATCTGTTTCTTTTCATACAACTATTTAATTCTAAATCTGCATTCTTTTTTTGTTAAAAATAAACACTTTTGATCTCATCAGACTTAGCTTATACAATATTTCTTGTATTTATACTCTGTAGAACTATGTTCTATCTGATCACTCATATTAAAATTTTCTAATAAATTGATTTGAATATCTTACACTTATAAATCTATAGAATAAATTTCTGGAGGTAAAACTGATTGATCAAAAGTACTTTTATAATCTTGATAAGTATTACTAACTTGTTCTTTATGAAACTCTCTCAATTTCCAAAACTTCTCATGACATCTGAGAGTGACTGCTGCGCCTTTTTCCAGTCACTGAGTCATTTTTGTGATCTTTTCCAGTCTAATGCATAAAAAAGCTTTCAAAATGAGCATTCTACTTAGCGGTAACATTAGTCATATTTAGAGAATAGATTTGTGCATTAATTTAAATAAATAAATACATACATACATAAATACATAAACTACTTTGTCATCAAGGATAAAGTAGTTCTCTCCTGTATCAGGTAATACCATTTCTTTTAACCTATACTGCATCTCTATTGTAAAGGTTGGTAACCCTCAGAGAAAATGATAGTTGCTGATCACAGCTGACATTTTACATAAAAAGTTCATCAAGATTTACTAATTACTAGGGAAAGAGTAACTTCCTAAAAAATCAAGAGTAAATAAGAATATTCTGGCCATGGAAAATGGCCATATCTTTCATGCATCAGACTATGCTTATGGATTTTTGTCAATTTTTGTTAATTCCATCTGTTCAGAAATCACTTTTAAGTCAAGTCTGCGTTATATTTGATCCTGCATAGCATATGTAGCTGTAAGGAATGAACATAATCATCAACAAAAGGTTGAGTGATAAATGAACTAAAAGAAAAACAACTGGAGGTTTTAATAATTACTGAGATCTCTTTCAGTTTTACCATTCTAAGGGAATTATGTTTTTAAACTGGCTGCATAATAACTCTAGTGTTTGAAAAACACCAAAAGCTGTCTCTTCTTTATACAGTTTTTAAGATAGAAAAAAAAAAATTTAGCACGCACATGCTAAGACTGGGTAAGTTAATGATTATAGCTCCAAAGCTCAAGGTGTAATATCTATTTCAGTTCATTTTTAGATGTTTCAATAATTTATAAAAAGGCATCCTGTTTTTATTTTGTTATCCCTGAAAAGCTAGATCATCAAAATTAAAAACTCCCTATTTATTGTTAATTAGATAACAAAACACTTGTCTTCAGGAAACATGTATAAATACCTTTTAAATTCCACTAGGATAATGTTTATTGGAATTATACAGCGATTCTTGAACCAACTAGGTAATATGTAATAATATATCCTTTAGTAATTACCATAAAGACACTGAAATTTAATTCTTGTCTTCTAGCAACACCAAAGAAATGCACTGCGAGTTTCATTTGGAGAAAAGTGTTCAGTTAATTTTAAATATGTTAGGGTAATACAAAATCGTCTGGGTGTAAGAGAAATACAAAAAACCGTCAATGAACAAACAAGAAACTTCATTCCATCAAGTATTTATAAACTGCCTAAACAACTCCATGGTAATTCGGTTTTACCCTGGTAAAACTATTATTCGGTCTGTATTAAAGAAATGCTCAGGTTTTGAAGCTTGATAGGATTGCTCTGACAGCTTTCCAGGAAGCGACCAAGCACTGTCAGTTATAAAATACCTTTTACAGAGAAGATTAAAAGGGGCCCACATGGACCACCCAAAATACAGTCTTCATTCCTCCCATCTTTCTCAGCTCTTCAAGAAAGAGCACCTTTAAGACCTGAAGAGACAGGGAGGGTACCCAAGGCAATGGCTGCAGTCTTATTTGCATAAGCACCCAAACACTTTCGACGTCACCACGCTGGCCTTCAGGCCCCGCCCAGTCTTACTCCAGCCTTTCTCCTCCAGGACGCAGGATGAATAGGGAAAAAGAAAAGCCAGAATGTGATCGCTTCTTAGATTAGCTATGTTAATGAGCACATTCAGTGCGACTTCTCAGCTCACTGGGAAAGATCTCCTACTCATGGAGCCCTTGGAAACGGGGTCTCTCTTACCCACCAAGTACCTTTCTGGGATTCGGATTCATTACTCTGCTAAAGGCTGGTGCGCAAGTTAAAAGTACAGTTTTCGCTACAGTATATATATATATATATATATTTTTTTTTGCACTGTCACACACAGCCCAGCCAAGTGCATCAACTACCTAGAAGGCATAAGGATGCCTAGTTCCTCTCTAGTCGTTCCTTTAGATTCCAGTGCCACCATCCTTTCCGCCACTCTCTCTGTCTCAGGTTCCGATTCCGGGATGCACAAGAGAAGCCCGAAGCTGTGCTTTCTCCAGCAGCCACGTGCCCAGTGTATGCCTAAAGGCTGGTTTTCGGACAGCCCATCACAGGATGTCTCAGGCGGGAGAGAATCAAATCCGGGTCACGTGAAAACACTGCCTTGATAGTCTGTGTTGCTGTTGCTAAAGATCCTCAAGCTCTCAGGAAGGAGCCTCGGTGCTCTTCTGCCTCAGCCCCTACCCTTAGGAGCACTGGATTCCACTTTACCCCGAGAGCGCGTCTCTGCCCTGACACCAACTTTCCTCCCGGACTTGCCTGGTTGAACCCCGCCCTTCATCCCCCAACTTGATTTGGAAAGGAGCGGGTCTCCACAGATGCGCTAGGCACTTTCCACCTAGGTTGGGAAGGATGGCGGCACGTTTAGACCCACGTGCTTCTCCCCACAAGTGCTGCCCCACCAGCTGAACCCCAGTTTGTGCAGGTGCAGGAGTCAGAGCCAGAGAGTACCCTCAGAAACCATCTTCATCCTTCTGCGTTTCCGTAGCCCCCCTCCTCCCATCCCAGGATCCAGCCCGAGTCTTTCTTGAGCTCCATCCACGCACCCGGCTGTCCTTCCAGGCGCCCGACTCCTGGGTGGTTAAGAGAGAGCCCCACCCTACCCCTGGAGGAGCCTCGGCAGCGGAGCGTGACCTTACCTCTGGAGCTTCTTGAGCCGCTACCTCTTACAGGTTCCACGTTCCTAGGTCGCCAAAGGGTCGGATCCAAGTGGTGGTACCAGAAGCCGCAGAGGAGATGTCTGGAGAGCAGAAACAAACAGCTTGCCAAGGGCAGGTTGGTTTCAGGAGTCGCTGTCCTGCAGGCTGGCACAGAGAGTCGTGAGTGCCTGTGTCTGCCAGGAATGTGACACGGGATGCTGGCGCGCGGTTACTGGGGCGCCTCTGTGTGTGTGTGCGTGTGTGTGTGTGAGTAGGGTGTGACGAAGGCTCCCACGTGCCCAGCTAGCTGGTGCTGCGGTCCCCGACAGGCTGCGGGGGAGAGTGGGGGTGGCTGCGGGCGGGGACCCGGCGTCAAGGATCGAGCCAGGTCTGCAGGCAGGGAGCCGCCTCCCCGCCCCGTGACGCAGAGGCCACTGCGGCTGCTGGCTGCGTCCTCCCAGCGCACAGGGTAGGCCGGCGGGGGCTGTGCTGGATGGATCTGGGGAAGCCCCACGAAGAGCCAACAAAACAAATTGGACGCCTCGCCTCCCACCCCTGCCATTCTAACATCTGTCTTCTAACGCACTCAGCTAAAAGGAGAGGTTAGCAATGGCAAAGGTCCTGCTCTGCTACTCCCTTGGAATCAGTAAGGAGCCTAGCTAGAAATGAGAGATTCTGAGCTTTCTCCCCCTGTCATCTTTTACATATTTTGTGAAAGGAAAGCATATGAAGCTTTAGTTCTCAACTGAGTCCTGGCTGCCTCAAGGATTCTGGTCGGGCTGTGTACAGTGGTTTTAGGGAGCAGGTCCTCACTCCAGGCCTGTGTCTATGTATCAGATTCTTTTGTAAAGGGTTCCCACCTGCTACCTCTTCCAATACTCAAAGCACGCTTGTAATTAAGCCATGTGGAGAATTCTTCAAATATACCTCGATGAACACAAAGCTTTACTTCTGTAAAATCATTGAACTGTACCCTAAACAGGACTATGTTCTAGGCATTAAGTTTATAGCCGTTAAAACTTTAAATGTTTGAAGAAAAAAAAACCTTTAAATTCTTGAAAGAAATGCAAAATGAGCCTATAACATATCACAAAAGAGTGGGTTTAGTTCTTTGGCGAGGTGCATTTCTTGATTACATCAGTAAAAATCAGCACTTGTAGGCCTTTCAAGGATCTCTTTGGTTTTAAGGCTTTGTATCCAATTCCTATCGACATTAGTAGTAAAGATACTCCTAGAAAGGTCTTCACAAATAGACAAGTATCTTGGAAAGAAATGACAAGGACTAAATTTCAGGTCAGAAGATTGTTACTAATCCTTTTAAAAGGAACCAACAGAGACCTTTCCATCAGCCTGTCTTCAAACTCACCTTAATTTTATTTTATTTTTTTAAATGTCAACGTTGATCCCTGATCTGCCTCTGCTGATGCTCTTTTGTAGAAAAAAACCATGGGGGAAAAAAAAAGAAATGAAGACATCTACAAGAAGCTTCTACGGAAGATCTTAGTTAATAATGTGGTTTATCCTTCATATACTGGGGGCAGGAAATTGTTTGCATAGACACATGCATTGCTTTATATGTTGAAACTGAGATCATATCACTTTAGGTAAAGAATGTCAGAAAATGAATAGCACCGCCCTCTAAAAACAAGAATGAGTTTACCTGTGGGGGAAAGTGATATGCTTGCTTCTAGGAATGATTTCTTTGGAACCATTTCATACTTAAAGTTCACATCCCTTATGCTACTCCACTGATAACTGAACTCTAAACGCATGTAACAAGCCACATGTCACAAAATACATGCTGATGTTCCCAACAATGACGAGTGCTTGATGTCCATAAGAAAAACTTGAGAGAGCAACTGAAATTCCAAGATTCTGGCTAAATACTGGGAGTCTTATCGTATTTTCCTTAACCTCTTCACCTAATTAGTATAGTCGTCGAAATTAGTTAAAATTAGTGAATTTACCTAATTTAGAGACTCCAGAGAGGTCATATTCAGAAAAAGAAACTACTTCAAACTTTACATAGCTAGTGGAAAATTCAACGTAGATCTGCTCTCTTCTGTAGCTCTGTCCACAGTACATGCTTTGGAATATTTTGTAAAATTTTAGTTAATCTAAGATTTCTTTAATGAGAGAAAAGGGATTTTTTTTTAAAATAAGAGTTAGGCACCTAGAAAACAAGAAGTGGAGTAAGAGTAGAAAGATTTTCCTGCTGAACACAGGGAATTCCAGTCACAGGTAAAAAAAAAAAAATCACATTTTCATTTTAAAACTCAGTTCGCTAATATGTATTATGCTACACCTTATTGAGTGCTTTCTCCACCATGCTGTATAAAATGACCACAGGAGGCTAATGCAGAGGAGAAAGCAGCACACAGGAGAAGAGAAGAAAGACTATGTCAACCCATGTAAGGGGATTAAATTTTACTGACTACACTCTATTCAAGATAGTAGCAAGCATCAAACCTATAATAATTGAGTTTACAGCACATGGAATAATTTATACATCTCTTACTTAATAATCCTACACTAGCCCATGAATAATTTACAAGCATACTTGTAATTTCAGTTTTATCACTGATTATTCATGATAGCATTTTGTTCATATTGTTGATGTTTAGGATATGAATTTTGTTAGAGTTTTTCAGTTGTATTTTATATTCTGACACTTTGTGATTTCATCAGATCAGGTGTGTTGGCTTCCTAGGAGTACATACATAGAGTGGACTGGAGAAACAGTTCAGGAGATATGAGCACTTGC
Organism: Psammomys obesus; assembly: GCF_907164565.1. Lineage (NCBI taxonomy): Eukaryota > Metazoa > Chordata > Mammalia > Rodentia > Muridae > Psammomys > Psammomys obesus. Next base: position 20,602,400 of record NW_026596091.1, on the reverse strand, counting down.
TTTATAAAACATGATGACCTGAGTTTGGACCCCAGCACCCACATTAAAAAAGAAAAAAGAAAAAAGAAAGAGCTAGCATTCCTGCAAACAGGGGAAGCAGAGACAAAAGGCTTATTGTACCTTTCTGGCTGTCAGCCTAACTCTGGGTCTAGTGAGAAACCCTCTCTCAAGGGAATAAGGCTGAGAAGGATAGATTAGGACATCTGACATCTGGCTTCTGTGAGTACAGGCATATATGCTCTACAGACACATACAAATACATATATGTATAGTGTATAGACACATACACAGAACAAAACAGGAATGTTTGTTTTATTTATTAAATTCAATTTATTGTGTGTCCTAAACCTTTGAATATGCAGCCTCCACTGTCAATGTTCCATATGACTGCACAATCCATTCCCAATCTGAGTTTTAAAAGCAAAATGTGGGGTTCCTTTTCATGTAGTTGGTTTATATTTGATCTCTAACACTTTCCAGGTAAAAGACTGGCTGTGTTTAAACGTGTGTGTTCTTATTCCTGAATGTTTCTAAAAAGGAAGTTCAGTAGTCCATAATAATCAAATAATCCAGATGAAACTCCTCCAACAAAGTCCTTATTAGCAGAAAAATAACAATTTAGGTAGTCAAAAATATAAAGTAATAGGAAAAATATAAAGTAATAGGACACATACACACAGAGACAGACAGAGTGAGAGAGAGAGAGAGACTAATTTCATGGCAAGAAAACAAACTTTGTAATCACTACAGTTACTTTGGATTTTAAGAAGCAGAGCATTTGAGTCATAGAAAGAATATTTGAGGTTCTGATAAGTAATAAGAATATCAATTATCTGAATATCAAATCAAGGTTTGTCAGGACCCAAAGGTCCTGACAAAGCCATGGCTGTCCTGGATTCACTTTGTCACCAGGCTGGCCTCAAACTCACAAAGATCTGCCTGCCTCTGCCTCCCTGCGTGCTTGGATTACAGGCATGTGCCGCTGAATCTCATTAAAACATACTGCAGCTGCCCTCTCTGAGTGTGAACTCAGGACCTTCAGATTAGGAGACTAGTGCACAGCCTATTGCACTAAGGAGACAATAGGTTCAAGCCTTTAACCCCAGTACTCACTCAGGCAGATCTCTGAGTTCAATACTAGCCTACTGTAAAAGAGAGTCTCAGAGCAGCCAGGGACTATACAGAAGAGCCCTGTCTCAAAAACTAATAACAAAAAAGTTCAAATCACAAATAGATTCTGAAATGGTTTTCATTCCTTACGAACTGTGCACCTAAGATTATTCTAGTTTGAATGTTTCTGGTTATCTTTGATTTGATCAGAAAAATGGCACATCATAAATATTTGAGGAAAGATGCTTTCATAAATACTTGAGGAAAGATGCTTAGTATAGAAAATATTACTTTATATATGTGAATAGAATCATGGTAAAAAGTAAAGATTTAGGACCATGATGATTAATGTTGTCAATATGATAAACTCTAAAATCACTTTAGAATGTAAGCACTATAGTTGAGGGTTGTCTTAATTATGTTACTTGGGTTAAGCAGATGTGTCACTATTTCCTGACTGCAATCCTGGACTCTATACATGGATAAAGAGACCTGAGCATCTTTAGGCACTGTCTGCTTCCTGCTTGTGGTGGGATGTGAAGAAATGCTGCTTACTTCTGCCTCACTGACTTCCCTCTCATGATGGACTCTTGAACTATGAATCAAAATAAACTCTTTTCTTAAATTATGTTTATTGAAGTATTTCATCCTAGCACCTGGAAATGAATGTTATTCAGAAAATCAGATATTCACAAACATATTGAGATTCAAGCACTGTAGTAGGTAAAGGTTTAAGAAAATTGAAAAAGACACTAGAATATGAGTGGCACTCATGAGAATGGCAGCTTCCTGTTTATTCATGTGCTTTATAATTTTTCAATTATTTTTAACAAAATCAATTTATTCTAACTCACAAATAAAAACATACAGACTGAGAAAAGGACTTCACCAATCCTACATCCAACAGAGGGTTAATATCCAGAATATATAAAGAACTCAAGAAATTAAACATCTACAAACCAAATAATCCAGTTAAAAATGGGGTATAGGGCTAAAAAGAGGATTCTCAACAGAGGAATATTGAATGACAGAGAAACACTTAAAGGAATTCTCAACATCCTTAGTCATCAGGGAGATGCAAATAAAAATGACTCTGAGATTCCATCTTACACCCATCAGAATGGCTAAGATCAAAATAAAAACATAGCAGAGCTAGTTTAAGAAAGACATTTAAGCACATGCCCTATCCCAGATTTTATGCATTTCAGTAAATGTTTATGTGGTTAGAATGCTCTGTCTGCAGCAGCAAAGTTTCGCTTGGTATGAAGATGTATTTCAAAGAGCATTAATGTTTACAGCAGTCTGTAGAACTTAGGGAAAGAAATTATTAGAAACAAGTGTCCAATGAACTCCAAGGAAGTGGTGGCATGTTGTGGGTCTGTTTCCTCTCAACTGCAGCACTGCCTTCTGTGGAGGAAGCATTGAACATTCAGAACTCCTGATCAGATGTAGATCATAAGCACCCTCTCAATCTCCATGTGGCTTCCTGAGTAAGGGGAAGAGGGGCTGACTCTGACAGGGATTCAGTGGCCAGCTCTTTGATCACCTTCCCTTGGGAGGAGGGAGCATTGCCAGGCCACAAAGGAAGAGGATGCAGCTAGTCCTGATGAGACCTGATAGGCTAGGGACAGATGGAAGGGGAGGAGGACCACCCCTATCAGTGGACTAGGGGAGGGTCATAGGGGGAGAAGAGGGAGGGAGGATGAGATTGGGAGGAGACAAGGGAGGGGGATACAGCTGGGATACAAAGTGAATAAATGTAATACATAATTAAAAAATAAAAAAATAAGACTCAGAAAATAACGTTTTTATAAAATTCAGAACTTTGCCAGAGTCACAGGATCCTCCCCCAGTCATGAGAGCAGAAAACAACCACTGAGACAAGGAGTCTGGTGGAGCTGCCTGGCGATGTGAAATGAGCTCCACGACTCAGCTTCAGGAGGAGCCCGTGGCACCAAGGATGGCTTGCAGCTGTCTCTGTTCATCTTTGTTCCGTGCTCCTGTAAGGAAAGTGACTGGTTAAACTTGGATAAAATCTGTTGTTCGGTCTTTTGATGCCCTGTCTGGTGATTGTTTCTCTTGTCCCCACAGGGAAAGCCACACAACATGGCAGTACCAAAGAGATAACAGACAATCCAAGAAAAAGCATCATATAACTACTAAAATACTTTGAGATTCCCCTCCTCCTATAGCCTTTCTTTTCCTCCATCTATTCCTTCTTATTCTTAGGAGTCTGTCATTCTCTCACTCCCTCATTCCCTTCACTTTCCTTTTAGTTGTTTATGTCAGGTGCTATTTTGGCTGTGTTTATTTTTACAAAGTGAGGTGTGATGATTTTATAGCTTACTAAATTGCTGAATAGTTTGCATGCATCATTTAGAAAGAATATCTTCTTAGAGAGAGTGAAATCAATTGGCTTATAAAATTGTCTGGGCATAGAAGCCTGTCAGTGATAAGTCATATTTTTCAGTCTTTAAAAAAACATCTGTATATTTAGACATTTCTTTCTTTGTAGTCATTTGGAAGGATTTTTTTAAATTCATAATATCAAACTAATTTCAAATATGCACACATTATTAAATATTTTTAAAGTACTTTCACCAAGCATGCATTTTCATGAGTTCAAATTGCTTTAAGAAGTTGTCATAGATTAGTCACCTGAAACAATAAACATAAATTTCTCCCAGTTCAAGAGGCTGGAATCTACAGCAAGGTCCTGCCAAATGTGAAGTTTGATAAGGTGTTCTCCCAGGAATGCAGATTGGAAGCCTTTTAAAATATCTTCATATGGCAGAGAGATGTGGGGAGCAGAGCAAAGACTCTTGTCCTACTAAGGACACTGATAACTCTCCTGAGGGCTGCACCCTCATGATACAATTACCCGAAAACGGCTTACCATATACCAACTGACATTAGCCAGGCTTCCTGCCCAATTCACCCATAAGCACCTCGGTTGCTGGTTGCTCACAACACAATGAAAGCTTACTCTTGCTTGTTCTACGCTTCTATGCTATCCTTTGCTCTGCTCTGTTTCTTGCTAAGTGCCTTCTCACTGTGGACCTCACCTAAAGGAGAAAATTTGATGCAGTGCATATCTCTTACCTTAACAAAAGGAAAGAAAAGGAATCCAAACGAAATCATGCAGTAAGCACTTACTGCTTTCACAGGTGACTCGGGTTCAGCTACCTACACTGTAGCTAAGAAAACGTAACTACAGTGCTAATACTGTGGATACTGTGTGCGTGGTACACAGACACACCTGTTTGACCATGCAGAATGAATGAATGAATGAATCCTGAAAATAAGATGTGTGCTAGTCATGCCCTCATACTGTATACAGAAAATTCAAGACATTTTGGCATCTCCCCCCTTTTGTTCATTGGAAGTGAGAAATCTACATAAATTTCTTCATATCCTGGAATTTCCTTCTCTTCTTTAGAAAGAAACTATCTCTGGGAACTGCAGAGATAGCTCAGCAGTTAAAGAAATCCATGTTCTTGTAAGGGAACTAGATTCAGTTTTCAGTACCTATGTCAAAACAGCTCACAACTACTTGTAACTCCAGCTCCAGGGCATCAGACAATTCAATATTCTCTTCTGGCATCCATGGGTGCTGAATTCATATGCACAAACTCACACGCATACACTTGTATGAATTATGCATACACTCATAATTCAAAATAAAAATTATTTTTAAAGAACCAAATCTTATATTTATATCTTATTTTGAAATATTTTATTAAATTCAGCCAAAAAGAAAAATAAAAATCAGCCATTCACTTTCAAAAACCTTCCTCCTGTAACTATGTGTTTTTTTAGATATAGTATCTATTTTCTAGGTTTGGAGGCAATTGAATTTGTCAAATATTTCTTTTTGTTTTATAGATTGCTATTTTTCAGGTCTTTGGCAACTATTAATGTTTTACCCATTACCAAAGTGAATGCCCTCAGTGTGGTTTCTTTTGCTGCTGTTGTTTTGTGTTACAATACTGCTTAGCTCGATCACTTTTACACTGAGCCAGCTCATGACATATCAGACAAGCTTCAGATGGCTTCTGACTTTAAAGCACAGAAAAAATGACTAATGACTGTAATGGAACTGCCAACTCATCCAGGAAAAGAGGAAGGGAAAAGGGCAGAAGCCAACCCATGCAATTGTACTTAAGTTTGTTAAGAACGGGAAATGCTGTACTTTGGGAAGAACCCTTTTTGGTTTTGTTTCCATTTGTTTTGCTTTTCTATTTCTGGATTTGCCAAATTCAGCTTTAACATTTTTATAACCTCTTGAATTTGTACATGTTGTGATATTTTACATCTCTTACTCTTATTGATACTTACAGTTCACTGTTTCATTCCTTCTTGTTTGAGGGATGGGGCTCACCAACCATGGCGGCACTACCGTCAGTATCTCTCCTAGTGCCGTTGCTCAATGTCATGGCTTTCTGTCACATACTACTCCAGCTTTCTAAAGGTTGTTCATCATCCTTATCTTGTGGCTTAAAGTTGAGCTGCTTTCAAATATATATATTTCTAAGCTCTTTGTTCCTGAACTCCCTGACATATAAGGGGCTGAGGCACCTGGGCCCAAGAAAACAGGACTAGCTTGGACACTATTTTAAGACTTCATATTCTTGTATACATACACTAAAATTTCCACACACAAATAATTCTTCTTCATAGTCTACAGAAGACTTGATACTTGCTCTGCAAGTCAGAGTACATTTATGATGATAAAAGGTTTATCAAGAAGGGACAAAATGAATTCAAAGAAGAAAAATAACTTCTTCTGTGTTTTTTCTCAATATCTAGTTAAAATTCATCACCATCAGTTCTTCTAAAAATTATTCTTTAGTTTTCAGTGTGCATCCAGGAACCCCTGTAGGATTTCATTTGATCATTGCAGTAGGATCCAAAGAGGAGGTAATTGCCTGTGCTTATATCATCATCTTACCCAGCAGCATTAGCTGAATTATACATATAGAGTATCTTCTATGATTTGAATAATGCATAAATCACTCATGTAGACAGACAGCCTTTTGACTGATGCAGAAGTATTTTAAATATGCAATGATGCATGTCACATAAGGAAAAAATGCAAAGATGAATCTTCTGGTGCTAGGGTAAAATTGAAGACTTTCAAATAAACTCATTATTTAAATATATAATTTAAATATACAGTTTAATTCAGTAAAATTTCATGAATTTTATGAGTATAGAAACCTAAAGGAAATATAGCCTCAGCAATCAGATAGATCTCATGTCTTGACTTCTCAATATTGTTCTCCAAGAAAAATAATCAGTTTCTAAAAAGAATGGATGGGTTCAGGTGTGGTGCCAAGTATTATTACTTGCACATGGAAAACAGTCTCCTCTTACAACTGGTTACAAACATAGACTTATACTAAAGGAAACTAAAGGTAGTTTGAAAGACTAAGTTTGCTAAATATTAGAAATTTTAACCTTGGAGATGAATAACAAAGTAATTTAATGTAAGTAAATAAGTAAAATAAAATGTAAGATCATGACTTCAAGATACAACTCGGTAATTTAGAGAGAACAAACTGTGCTTTCACATAATAAAATACAAGATAATGATGTGATTGGAATGAAGGTCTTACAAAGAACTACCTTTTTGTAACCAGGAAAAAAGTAACTGATTCGGAACAAAAAAGCTCTGATTTTTAAGAACACTGGTTGAAATATATTCTAAACATTATTATGAAAAAATATGAATATGTAGATAAATTATATAAGCACGAGAATTCTCCAGGAGGCACATCTGTGCATGTGCTTATGTGAACACAGCACATATATTTTTCCATTCATGTTTTAGTTTTAATTTATTACACATTATTATGTCAGAAATCTATATTAGGTATCTGAATTCATGTCCAAACACAAAACTCAAAATTCTTTGGTAATTTCCAGGGTGATATCAGTAGTTTTTATTCTAAAGTGGCTGCTGTTTAACTTTGGGATGAGGGCTGACCAACAGAAGGCTAAGCTGTGTTAGATACCACACCCTCCACTTTTAGCATTAGAAGGAGCTTTTGGAAACTGAGGTAATAAGTGTTTATACTTGTGAGATAAAATTCTTGTAAAAGTCAACATGATAAGGTGATGAGCCTTTGAGCTGAAACTACTCATGTATCCAAAGAGAACAACACCCCAATCCGTAGAAACAAAAATTCCTCTGCTGGAGAACTTGTAGGTCCGATGAACCTACAAGTTTTTAATTTATCCTTAAACTGTAAAATGTATAAAGTGTCTCCTTGGGTTCTAAAATTAACAATGAAACATGAGATCCTGTTACAGAAATCTTCAGTTAGTGACCAAGTTTGGCGGAAACTTAATTGCACATCCTCAGAAATTATTATATAAAGTGATGAGTTTTGACACAAGTACATAACCCCCAGAAATGCCATCACTCTGTGGTGGTATGAATAAGAATGCCTTTATAGGTTCATGTACCTACGTGCATGGCCATTAGGGAGTGGCAGTATTAGGAGGTGTGGTGTTTTTGAGGGAAGTGTGTCACTTGGGGGTGGGCTTTGGTGTTTCAAAAGCTCAAGCCAGATGCAGTGTCTCACTCTTCTTGTGGCATTCTCAAACTACCTCTTTCCGCACCATATGAGTCTGCAAACCATTGTGATCCCTGCCATGATGAAAATGGACTAAAAGCTTCTGAAATTGTAAGCAAGCCTCAACTAAATGCTTTCCTTTAGTAGAGTTGCCACAGTCATGGTATCTCTTCACTACAATAGATCACTGTCTAAGACACATTCCAAAAAGTTTGCTACTGCGTATTTCTAAGCAATACCTACACCAATCTCCACAGGCAATCACTTTCCTGATTTTCCCAATACACATGCAAGCAAATCTCACAGCACTGGTATTTGATTAAGTCTTGCTAATGAGGTAACTGTTACTAATCTACACTGTTTGGGGTCATTTGTCTGTATTGCATAGGAGTAGTTCATTTAAACACATATAGACAGTGGTGACATACACTGCAAATGGTCCGTACTCAGGGTACAGACTATGGGTTTTGGGCTCTTTGACTGCTGGTCTCTCTGTGAATTAAAGACGACTCTGGGCAGTTGTAGAATTACTAAGTACTTGGATTTCTTTCATGGTTTACTTTTTATTTTCCCCCTGAGGGTCATATCGTCAGTGAAGGGGTCAACATTTATAATTTGGTCTACAGTTGGTTGGAAAAGTGAGGCAAGAAGACTGCCCTGAAAGGAAGCAGAAATTTTACTTAATATTTAGCCAGGCAGCCTTTAATATCAATTCTTTGAGCAGAGGCAGGCAAACCTCTGAGTTCAAGGTCAGCCTGGTCTACAAAGAGATAACCTCATCTTGAAAAAAAAAAAAAAAAAACAGTGAAATACTTTGTGACTTAACATGTAATTTTCACCAATAAAGAATTTTTGGAAAGTGAAAAAAAAGGATTGATTGACTACAAATAAATATTTTTCAGATCAAGACAATTATATACACAAGAGCATAAACTTGTAGGAGTCCATCTTACTGATCAGAGGAAGTTAAGGCTGTGATAAGAACATGGGTTGCAAATGTATCCAAATCATCTTCTAGAGAGGTTCCTGATCAAAGTATTAAAGATTTGGGCATAATGACACAAAAATTTGACACCTATAGGTCTTTGAGAGGAAGAAGTAAGTACTTATCTCTTACTCTTTCCCTACAGATAGCATGTGTTCAGTGCTCACATAATTGAACGCCTCAGTGGTCCTTTTAGTTGTTTGAGAAGTTTTGTGGAAAGTCAGAGAGAATGCAATTTAGAAAAATACATACTGATAAACACTAAGAAAAAAAATCTAGAAGAATTCTGAAGTTGATTAAATATAGTTTCCTGGAAGACTATTCTATTAACCAATAGAAGTTGAGGTGGTATCTTCAGATGGTAGTGGAGTACCCATGGTTGAAGTACTGTCAGCTGTGTCACTGGTGAGCTCAGATGTGAGTGGTTTTGCAGTTGGAGTATTTTTGGGTCTGGCAGCAACCATTGTGAATAAGCATCACATTTTCATGATACACCCATCAGTTAAAAGGCATTTAGATTTTTCCTATTTCTTAGCTGTCATGGATAGAGGAGCAATGACAATGGCTGAGCAATCTATTAAGTAGGATGTTTAATTTAGGGTGTTATGGTGGCTTGAATAGGTATGGACCCCATAGATTTATATGCTTAATATTTGGTATGGCCTTGTTGGAGGAAGTTTGTCACTGTGGGGGTGGGCTTGAAGTTCTCCTTTGCTCAAGCTATGCTCAGTGGTACACAGTCTCCTTCTGCTTCTGTGGATCAAGATGTGGATTCTCAGCAACTTCTCCAGCACTGTGTCTGTCTGAATGTTGCCATGATCCTTACCGTGCTGAGAGTAGACTAAAGCTCTGAAACTGTAAGCCAACCACAATTAAATGTTTTTCTTTATAAGAGTTGCTCTTTATAAGAAGTTGTCTCTTCACAGCAAGAAAACCCTAACTAAGACAAGGGTATATACCAAGGGGTGGTATAGCTGTACAATGAAGGATATTTATTTTTAGCTTTCTGAGAGTTTTTCACACTGACTTTCATAGTAGCAGTAGCAGCTTGGAGTTCCAAGAGTCAATGAAAGTTCCTCTTTCTCTACATCATCATCATCATGATTTGATCAGTTAGTTTCCTGCTCATAGTCAATATAACTTAGGTAAAATGAAATTTTAATGTATTTTATTTGTATTCTCCCAATGGCTAAGGATGTTGAGCACTTTTGAAGATATTTCTTAAACATTTATTTCTTTGAGAACTTTGTTCAAATCCATAGCTTATTTTTAATTAATTCATTTGTTGATTCTATTTCTTTGGTTATTCATATCACTTGGGTATTAATTCTCTATCAGGTGTGTAGCCAGCAAAGATTCCTTTCCACTCAGTGACTTTCCACCTCACTCATATGACTATTTCATTTGTTATACAGAAGCTTTCTCGTTTTATAAGTTCTCATGTGTCAACCCATTTGCCTTAGTTCTTGAGCAAATCCGAGTCCTACTCAGAAAACCTTTTCTAACACTTATGTTTTATAAGGACATGAAGCCCCTATGCTCACAGATCAGCGCTAGAGATTTTTCAAGGGTAGAAAATGACCTCTATTTAGCCAGAATGCTTGAGTGGATGTCTAACAACCTTCTGGTTGTTTGGTCTTCTATGGAGCCAACCTTCACCCGAACACCCCCAAATCCTGAGCATTGTTTCTCAGTCAATAGAACACATCTTTATTCTTACTGCAAATCCTCCATCCTTAGGCCCAGATGCCTAAGCACTATTGCTCATCCAATAGAATTCATTCTTTTGTGAAAGATCACAGGTGGATTGCTAAAGGATTGTATTTTGCAGAGGAGTTTTGATGTAGCCATGCCTAAAGCTTCATTGTAAGAGTTGTCATATACAACATTTCTTGCTGAAGTTTTTCTGTGTTTAGATGTGTAAGAAAAATAAACCACTCGGTCAGACTCCTAAGATTTTGACCCACCATCAGCTAAGCAGTGCTGATCCAACTTTCATTTTTATGACACCGGGATCATTTCTCTGCCTGCTGTGACATTTACAGGGACCCTGGCATCATGTCTTTATAACAGAGTGCCTATATTTACCCGTAGAACTCCCAGAACTTTAGGTTTCACATTGAGAGCATGATGGTAAGGTGGTAGATATGACTCCAAAATCATGTGAGCCTCCATGTTCTCCTATTCGACATGCCCACATTAACAATTAACAAAGAACACAAATAAGTGATGCAACTCATGAATTTGGGGCAGAGGGAGAACAAAATAAATTCACATCTAGTAGATGAGAAAAAATGATAAAAATAAGAATGATAAACATGTTTGAATTTTTGGCTATAAGCTGTTGCAAGACAAGTTAAAAGTACATAAATGTAGGTTTATTGGATGCAGCTCTCAGTCCCCATGCAGGGGGAAAGAGAGAGAAGAGAGGAGAGGAGAGGCAGAAAAGAGAGGACACCAAATTGTCTAGATTATATAGTGAAGGGGGAATAAAAGCCCCTGTCCCTGGGCTGGAAAGTTTAGGGTGGAGGTGGAGTATGCTAGCCATGCCCTGCAGCAGGTAGGAACCAAGGGATGCTGGGAAAACCTGGTAGGCCAGGTCCACTTTGATATGTTAAATATGCACCTCAGCCCCAGGGTCTGACACCCAACAAAGGGTAGAAATTAATGAAATAGAAAAAAAAAAGAAAAGAAAAGAAAAGAAAAGAACAAACAATAGAAACAGACAGTAAATCTGAGCTGTTTCCTGAAAAAGTAAACACGTTGACATGGCCTTGGCCCAAGATTTTAATTTGCGTTAAACAGCAAAAGCTAACCAGTCAGGGACAACAGCAGACTCAGCCCATGCCTTTAAACGCTCATCTTGTAACTATTTAAGCAGAAGACAAAATATTATTGTACTCAGGGATTGATTGATTATGGCCACAGAACAGACTCAGGAGCTGAACTTCAACCCTGAAGAGAAATTGTACAGTATTTGTAAAGGCTAGAAACCCAAATCGAGGAGGAACAGGGCAGGCTTGTAGCATGGTCCAATAACATTTAGGGCAAGGAGTAAATGTAGGGTGACTGGGCCTTATCTGGACCTGATTTGGACCTGGTTTCAGGACCCTTGATTTGTAGTCAGGGACCCTCCTGGACTTCTGGCCAGGAAGTCAGATGATAAGGTAACGAAAGAGTGGGCAAGCTGTGCACAATTATCAAGATAGGCAACACATTTACAACTAGTGTGCCTTAATTCAGATAATCAGGAACTTTACACCTTACACTCTTTACTGGTTAACAGACAACCAAACACCACCTAAAGAAACAGAAAAGAAGTTGCTTTAAGGAACATGAACTCAGATTTGTCACTGCCAAGAAGACAGAAGTTCTTCCTGAGATGGATGGACTCAGGCAACTGTCTCCTAACAGCAGCATATTAATAGATGATCAGGGAAGCCTTATAAAAGGCACCAAAAGAAATTAAAGAGATACAAATAGGAAATGTCAAATGATCCTCATTTGCAGGTAATACTGAATTATAGATAACAGATCAAAAGTATTCTATTAGTAATCCAGAAACAAGCAACAATTTCAGCATAGTGACAAGATACTTAAAATTCCAAAAATTAGTAGCCATTCTATGAACCATAATAAATCAAGCACCAATCTGGAAGAAACAACCAAAATTCTCCTGTTCACAGCATGAAAAACAATAAAATATGCAGGAATAAACAAGCAAGGAGGTAGAAGATTTCTACAATGAAAATTTAAATCTCTGAGAAGGAAGACCAGGACAGATACTAGAGCACCAAAAGCTACCCATGATAGTAGATTAGCCGAAGTGATGTATATTTGTTATTCTACCAAATGTAATTTAATTATGTGAATCAATCATAATGAAATTCCCATGAAAATCTTCACAATGCTAGACAAACAATCTGACTTTTTTGGGGGGAATTACAAAAGACACTGGACAGTCAAATCAATTCTGAGCAAAAAGAACAATGTTACAAGATTTATCCTACCCCATTTCAAGCATATTACAGAGCTATAATAACAAAAACAGATTGGTGCTAGAATAAAAACAGATATGTAGGTAAACAGAACAAAATAGAAAACCCAAACATGAATGCGCAAAACTACAACCATCTGATATTTTACAAAGATGCAAAAAATGCACTGGAAAAAAGATATTGTCTTCAACAAATGGTGGTGTAAATTATTTTTAAACTGGCCTACTCTGCTGATTCCATATGGTTCTTGCTCACTTTAGGCTGATGGTCTCCAAGCAATGTACTTCCCTTGGAAATATTCTAGAACATCAAAAATTCCAACAGAAACTTGAAGCTTAAGGACCAGAATTAGAATTGGCAAATTTTTACTCTTTCCTACATTTTATTGGCCAAAACATGTTCCATAGGTTATAATTATCTAATATATCTGCCTTAAAATGAAATGGAAAGGACTGGAGATGTATGAAAACTAATCCAATAAAACACAATAATAATCTAAATGCTGGGAGAAGGGGGCCTAAACACTCTCCCGAGTTTCTCACTTATAAAACCCACACTTCACCGTCTTCCAGAAAGCTCAATTTATTTGTCCTTGACAACTGCAATCTTAACCTTAGCTTGATGTCATGATCTTCCATGTTTAGACACAACTCCACCAAGCCTGAGTCATTAGTCATGAAGAAAAGCAATTTGTTAGTCACTCCATTTCTATTAGGTTTGGGCTATAGAAAGTAAGCAGCATTGTGCCTGGAGTAAGACCTATAATTTTACTATGCATCTGTTTATGTTTTCTAAAACATTTTGAAAGAGGCTAAAAGGATTTAATGGGATCAAAGATCTCAACATAAAACCAGGCTCACTAAATCTGTTAGAGTTAAAAGAGCCTTGACCTCATTGGCACAGAAGTCAACTTCCTGAACAGAACACCAACAGCACAGGTTCTAAGATCAACAATTAATAAATGGGACTTCATGAAACTGAAAAGCTTCTGTAAAGCAAAGGACTATCATCAGGAAAAAAAGACAGTTTACAGACTGGGAAAATATCTTCATCAACCCTACATATGACAGAGGGCTAATATCAAGAATATATAAAGAACTGAAGAAGTTAAGCAGCAACAAACCAAGTAATCCAATTAAAAAGTGGGATACAGAGCTAAACAGAGAATTCTCAACAGAGAAATATCAAAAGGCAGAGAAACACTTGAAGAAATGTTCATTGTCCTTAGTTACCCAAGAAATGTGAATCAAAACAACCCTGAGATTCCACCTTACATCCATCAGAGTGGATAAGATAAAAAACTCAAATGACAACACTTGCTGGAGAGGTTGTGGGGAAAGGGGAACCACCATTGCTGGTGGGAACATAAACTTGTACAACCACTTTGGAAATCAATCTCACACTTTCTCAGAAAATTGGGAATAGTTTATAGTAGCTTGATTTGTAATAGGCAGAATCTGAAAACAACCCAGATGTCCCTGAACAGAGGAATGAATACAGAAAGTGTGGTACATTTACAAAATGGAATATTTACTCAGCAATTAGAAACAAGGAAATCATGAAATTTCCAGGCAAAGGGTGCGAAATGGAAAAAATCATCTTGAGTGAGGTAACCCAGAAGCAGAAAGAAACATACAGTATATACTCATTTATAAGTGGATATTAGCCATATAATATAGGGAAAACATACTAAAATCTATAGTCCTAAAGAAGCTAAACAACAAGGAGGACCCTAGGGAAGAGGCTGAAACCACACTCAGAAGAACAAACCAGATAGATATCTGAAGTAAGAAAAGACAAGGAACAGGAGGGAACATGAGCTCCACAAGGAGATCAACAGGGGCAAAAAACCTGGGCCCAGGGGTTACTGCAGAGACCGATACTTCAACCTAGAACCATGCATGGAGAGGACCTAAAAGCCCTGCTTAGATGTAGCCCATAGACTCAGTTTCCAAGGTAGTTCTCTAGTAAGGGATCAAGGGCTGTCTCTGACATGAACTCAGGGGCCAGCTCTCTGATCACCTTCCCCTGGGGGGTTGTAGCCTTGCCAGGCCACAGAGGAAGACAATGCAGATAGTCCTGAGGAGACCTGATAAGCTAGGGTCAAAGAGAAAGGGAGGAGGTCCTCCCCTATCAGGGGACTAGGGAAAGGGCATAGGGGAAGAAGAGAAGGGTGGGTGGGACTTGAATAGACAAGGGAGAGGGATGCAGAGGGGATACAAAGTGAATGAATTGTAATAGATATGTAAAAAATAAATAAAATAACAAAAAAGATTTAAAAAAAGAAAAATCCATCCATGTGACTAAACTATTGCCAAACAAAGAGTATTTTCCATAGCACATGGGTCATAAATATTTTAGGTATTATGACTGAAGAAAGTCCTTGAAGACATTAACCAAATGAGAAGCAAAATAGTAAGGATTGTGGTGTTAGCATTTCTTTATAACTTTTAATTGCATTGTTTATATTCCAGTTCTTATTTCAAAGAACACTCTCAAGATTGATTGTTTTATGTGACCTTTTCCATTTCTAATAGTTACTCAACAAACCTTTTATATACAAAATATAACTCTAAGCTTTAATATACAAACTCTCACATTTAAAATGCAAATACAGAAATACAAAGGCTTGTTCTGCTAGCCTTCACAAAGACTCCTGATAACCCTGGTGGAGTCTGAAGTTCAACTGTACTTGTACTTTAGAATCACATGATATCTTGTGCTTTAGATTCCCTGAGTATAACATGAAGAATATACCATCTAAAGTCTAAAATAGTTCCAAAGATTAAGAGTGTATGCAAAAATTCACAGTAGTGCCTGGCATGTATATGACAGTGGTTACCTACTGATACAAGCATATGTATATGTTTTATATGTTTAAATTCATGTATATAAACAAACATGAATTCATCATATGTAGATATGTATACATATACACACATACAAGTTCATCATATTGTGTAAATATATGTGTGTGAATTGATTATATAGGATTTCTGTTGGAGAAATTGAAAGTAGGAAGGCATTTATCACAGGGTTTGCTTTTTTCTTTGCCTTGTAAAACCTATTGTACCTTGTATTCTTCTCCAGCTGATGGAATATCAGCTAATCTTTAAAGCATAGTCTATCTTTTGTAATGTAGAGAACAAAGTGAAAAAAATAGCTGTATATATTCTAAATATTCTAGGCAGAAGATATGGAAAACAAAACCCAAATGACAGAAATCCTCAGGTAATAATCTGGAAAAGGCATGAAAGTTTAGGCAATAAGATCAAGCATCTTAATTTTTCAGGAAAACATTGTTTGTTTTATTAGAAGAGAACTCTAGGGTCCAGGGAAGTCAAATAATTTTCTAATAATCAGCTATCTAGTTAAAATTAAAATTATTGGGAGAAATGAAACATTTCGATCTACACAGAGAATTGGATTAAGTGTTGACCTTGGATATGTAGATGAAGATATGCACTAAGGATGACAGAACATAAAAATACAATTACCATGCATGTTTTAACTTGAAAAAATTTACAAGGACAAAAGAAGTGTTAGAAATAGTCTCTGTTCCCCTTGCTAGGGTACCCACTTGGATACTGAGCTACCATGGGCTACATCCGAACACGGGTTGTAGGTTATATTCATACATAGTCCTTGGTTGGAGAAACAGTCTCATAAAAGACCCCTGTGCCCTGATATATTTGGTCCTTGTGGAGCTCCTGTCCTCTTCAGGTCATACTAACTCCTTCTGTTTTCATACGATTCCCTGTACTCTGCCGAAGGTTTGGTTGTGAGTCTCAGCATCTGCTTTGATACACTGCTAGGTAGAGTCTTTCAGAGGCCCTCTATGGTAGGCTTTTGTCCTGTTAGTTGTTTTCTCCTACTTCCAATGTCCATTCCATTTGTCTTTCTAAGTGAGAATTGATCATCTTACCCCTGGTCCTCTTTCTTGTTTATCTTCTTTAGGTGTATAGATTTTAGTATGTTTATCCTATTTTATAGGTCTAGTTCCCACTTACAAGTAAGTATATACCATGTGTGTCTTTCTGCTCCTGGGATACCTCACTAAGGATGATCTTTTCTAGATCCCATTATTTGCCTGCAAATTTCATGATTTCCTTGTTTTTAATTGCTGAGTAGTATTCCATTGTGTAAACGTACCACAATTTCTGTATTCATTCCTCAGTTGAGGGACATCTGGATTTGTTCCAGGTTCTAGCTATTACAAATAAAGCTGCTATGAACATAATTGAACTAAATTTGAACATATTTTGGATATATGCATAGGAGTGGTATAGCTGGATCTTGAGGAAGGATTATTCCTAACTGTCTGAAAAAGCACCAGATAGATTTCCAAAGTGGTTGTACAAGTTTACATTCCCACCAGCAATGGAGGAGGGTTCCCATTTCTGACATGAACTCAATGGCTGGCTCTTTGACTTCCCCCCACCTCCCGAGGGAGGAGCAGCCTTGCTAGGCTACAGAGGAAGGCATTGCAGCCAGTCCTGAAGATACCTGATAAGCTAGGATCAGATGGAAGGGTTCGAGGACCTTCCCTATCAGTGGACTTGGAAAGGGGTAGGGAGGAGATGAGGGAGGGAGGGAGCAATTTGGTGGGAATGAGGGAGGGGGCTATGGCTGGGATACAAAATAAATAACCTGTGGTTAATATAAAAAATAAAAATTATTTTAAAATAACAAATAACATAAAAAAGAAGTGAAAGGATGGAAGAAGACATTCCAAGAAGAAATACAGAATCAGAAAATTAAAAGGAAGTCAGATAATAATTTTGTGATAGTGATCTGTTTCTGTTTAGAGTTCTAATTGGTTTTAGACACATTACAAAAAGAACCAGCAGCAAGAAAGAAGTCTGTAATGAGGTAAAATGAATAATCAGTGAATAGGTTGTAGTTGGAAAGAATATAATCAGAATTTATTATTAACAATCAATTAATCATTAGTGTAACAAAGAAGATGCTGTTTCCTTATTTTCATTACTTTCTTCAATAAATATGTGTACATCCTATAGCTAGTGCTAGATCTTCATAAAAGTGTAACATTTCAGGATTGGGAAGAAAACATCTGAACAGAAAGGACTGCATGTGATAAGAAGCACAACTGACAGTTTCAATTAAAAAATAGATTTTTTGATTTTCAATTCGATATAATCTACTCTATAGAAAATAATTTATTGTTACCATATTGAAGTCTATAAACTCAAAACACAGAAAGTAAAAACAAACAAAAACCTACATGCCAAAAATGTAAGCCAGATACATTGTGATTGAAAAATCTCAGCTCTCATTTTCTGCAGCAGGACCAAATCATAGAGTAGAGAGCAAGGGGAACCCCTGTGCATTCCAACTGGTCCTGCAAGAGAGAAAGTGAGCCTTCTAGGAAGAGTTTGCTCCAGACCCAGGGCCTCTCCACAGAAGCAACCAGACGAGATCGCTGCCACCCACACTCTTAGTGTGGGCATCAGAGGGATTCTTGGGATAGCGACCCCAACATTGACGCCTCTGCCTTGCGGGTCCACCAGGGTAATCCAGCCAAACAATCACTGGATCTCAGACAGAACTGCATAATAGTGGCCTGCAGGCCATTGCAATAGTCAAAGAATCCGCACATGCACAATGCGCCTGCTAAAAGCGCATGTGAAAAGCGACACCGTCACTTTCCTTACTTAGGCAAAACTGAAACCACAACGCATACTCCCAAACCAGTGAACCTCTCTCATCTTCCTGAAAAAACAGTCCAGAAAACAGAAAGAGACAATCATAGCCTGAACTACAAACTTGAGGAACAAACAGTGAGGGTTATAAATAACCAGATGGCTAGAGGCAGACATAAGAACACTCCCAACAAAAATCAGGACATAATGACCTCACCAGAAAACCCACAAAACAATGGACACTTCAATTCCACTAGATATACAAGAAAATGACCTCAAAACTATGTTTCTCCGGTTATTAGAGGCCCATAAAGATGAAATGAATGAAGCCCTCAGAGAAATAGCCAAAGAAATCGAGATGAACAAAGAGGAAACAAATTGTGTTCTCAGAGAAATGACCACGAAAATTGAGGCAAACAAGGAAGAAATGCACAAAGCTCTCAAAGAAATGTCCACACAAATAAAGGCAAATAAAGAAGAAATAAACAAAGCTCTCATAGAAATACAGGCAATTATAGCCAAAGAAGTAGAGGTAAAATTAGTGATACATAGAGAGGAAACGGACAAAAAAAATAGAATCTATCATTGAAAAGCAGGAGTTCACGTTCAAACAGATGAAGGAAAGGGTGCAAGACATGAAAACAGAAGTAGAATCAATAAAGAAAAACACAAATAGAGAAAAACCAGGAGCTGGAGAACATAGAGAAAAGATCGGGAACTACAAAGGTAAGCATCACCAACAGAATACAAGAGATGGAAGAAAGAATCTCAGGAGCCGAAGATACACTTGCGGAAATTAACATTATTTTTAATGTTAATTAAAATTAACATTTTTTTAACATTTTTAAAAATTAACAATATTTTTAATTATTAATTAAAATAAAATTTAAAAAAATTATTTTTTCTCAAAGAAAAAATAAAATCAGAAAAGTTCCAAACACAAAACATCCAAGTAATCAAGGACACCATGAAAAGGCAAAATCTAAGAATAATAGGAGTAGGAGAAAAAGTAGACATCAGGCTCAAAGGTCTGGAAAATACTTTCAAGAAAATTATAGAAGAAAACTTTCCCAACTTAAAGAAGGAGATGGCCATAAACATACAAGAGGCTGCCAGAACACCAAGTAGACTAGACCAGAAAAGAAATTCTTCACGTCACATCATAGTCAAAACACTGAACCTACAGAACAAAGAAAAAATTTTAAAAGCAGCAAGGAAAAAAGGCCAAGTAACATATGAAGGTAGACCTATCAGAATCACACCAGATTTCTCAACAGAAACTATGAAAGCCAGAAGGGCCTGAACAGAAATCATACAGTACTTAAGGGACCACAGATTCCAACCCAGACTACTATACCCAGCAAAACTTTCAATCAACATAGACGGAGAATTCAAAATATTCCATGACAAAACCAAATTTAAACAATATCTACAGAGTAACCCAGCTCTACAGAAGTTACTAGAAGGGAAACTCCAAACCAAAGAAAACAACTACATCTAAGGAGACAGAGGAAATAGATAACTACACAACAACAACAACAACAACAAAAATAAACCCAAAAGAATACAAGCAATGAAACTCAGTGACACCACCAACACCACATCTAAAGTAAGTAACAATTGTTGGTCACTAGTTTCTATCAACATCAACGGACTCAACTCCCCAATTAAAAGACACAGACTATCAGAATGGTTGCGGAAACAGGATCCAACATTCTGTTGCATCCAAGAAACACACCTATGCAACAAAGATAAACACTACCTCAGAGCAGACATGGCTGTATGTTCCTTCATAAGCAAGCAAGCCAGTCTGATACCTGAGCATGAATGTCAGATTCCCGTCTTCCAGAAAACAAGCTGGAGTAGCCATCCTAATATCTAATAAAATAGAATTTCAACCCAAGTTAATCAAAAAAGATAAGGAGGGCCACTATATTCTCATCAAAGGAAAAATCCACCAAGAGGACATCACAATTTTGAATATCTATGCCCCAAATACAAGAGCACCTACATTCGTAAATGAAACAATATTAAAGCTTAAATCACACATTGATCCTAAAACCCTAATAGTGGGAGACTTCAACACTCCACTCTCACCAAGGGACAGATCAACTAGACAAAAAACAAATGGGGAAATAAAAACACTTACAGAGACCCTAAATCAAATGGACCTAATAGACGTCTACAGATCTTTTCATCCAAACTCAAAAGAGTATACCTTCTTTTCAGCACCGCATGGAACCTTCTCCAAAATAGACCACATAGTTGGTCATAAAGCAAGCCTCAACAGATACAAAAAGATTGAAATAATCCCTTGTATTCTATCTGACCACCATGGACTAAAGCTGGACCTCAGCAACAACAGAAATAACAAAAAGCCTACATGTACATGGAAACTGAACAACTTGTTACTCAATGACAGCTGGGTGAAGGAAGAAATAAAGAAAGAAATTAAAAACTTCCTAGAATTCAATGAAAATGAAGGCACAACATACCCAAAATTATGGGACACATTAAAAGCAGTGCTCAGAAGAAAATTTATAACACTAAGTGCCTGCAAGAAGACATTCGTAACATCACATACAATCAACTTAATGGCCCAACTGAAAAATCTAGAAAAAAAAAAAAAAAAAGAAGAAGCAGATACACCCAAGAGAAGTAGACGGCTGGAAATAATCAAACTCAGGGCTGAAATCAATCAATTAGAAACAAAAAAAAACTATTTAAAAAATCAATGAAACGAAAAGCTGTTTCTTTGAGAAAAATCAACAAGATAACAAACCCTTAGCTACACTAACTAAAAAGCAGAGAGAATCGATCCAAATCAGCAAAATCAGAAATGAAAAGGGTGACATAACTACAGACACTGAGGAAATTCAAACAATCATTAAGTCATACTTCAAAAGCCTATATGCCACAAAATTTAAAAACCTAAATGAAATGGACAATTTTCTTGATAGATTCCATCTTCCAACATTAAGTCAAGATTAGGTAGAAAGACTGAATAGCCCTATATCCCCAAGGAAATTGAAGCAGTCATTCACAGTCTCCCCTCCAAAAAAAGCCCTGGGCCAGATGGTTTCAGTGCGGAATTCTACCAGACCTTCAAAGAAGTGCTAACTCCAATTCTCCTAAAACTATTCCAAAAATAGAAACAGAAGGTACATTACCAAACTCATTCTATGAAGCGACAGTCACCCTGATACCTAAACCCCACAAAGACCCAACAAAAAAAGAGAACTTCAGACCTATCTCTCTTATGAACATTGACGCAAAAATACTCAATAAAATACTTGCAAACCGAATCCAAGAACGCATCAAAGATATCATCCACCACGACCAAGTAGGCTTCATCCCAGGCATGCAAGGGTGGTTCAACATACGGAAATCCATCAATCAATGTAATCCACCACATAAACAAACTGAAGGAGAAAAACCACATGATCATCTCCTTAGATGCGGAAAAAGCATTTGACAAAGTCCAACACCCATTCATGTTTAAAGTATTGGAGAGAGCAGGGATACAAGGCACATATCTAAACATAGTAAAGGCAATATACAGCAAGCCTATAGCCAACATCAAACTCAATGGAGAGAAACTTAAATCAATCCCACTGAAATCAGGGACAAGGCAAGGCTGCCCACTCTCTCCATACCTCTTCAACATAGTACTTGAAGTCCTAGCCAGAGCAATAAGACAACTAAAGGAGATCAAGGGGATACAAATCAGAAAGGAAGAGGTCAAAGTGTCACTATTTGCAGATGATATGATAGTATACATTAGCGACCCCAAAAATTCAACCAGAGAACTCTTCCAGCTCATAAACACCTTCAGCAAAGTGGCAGGATACAAAATCAACTCAAAAAAATCAGAAGCCCTCCTGTATACCAAAGACAAAAGGGCCGAGAAAGAAATTAGGAAAACAACACCCTTCACAATAGCCACTAATAACATAAAGTGCCTTGGGGTGACACTAACCAAGCAAGTGAAAGACCTGTTTGAGAAAAACGTCAAGACTCTGAAGAAAGAAATTGAAGAAGATCTCAGAAGATGGAAAGATCTCCCATGCTCATGGATTAGTAGGATTAACATTGTGAAAATGGCCATCCTGCCAAAAGCAATCTACAGATTCAATGCAATTCCCATCAAAATACCAACTCAATTCTTTACAGACCTTGAAAAAAAAGATTCTCAGCTTCATATGGAGAAACAAAAAACCCAGAATCTACAAAATAATCCTGTACAACAACAGATCATCTGGAGGTATCTCCATCCCCGATCTCAAGTTGTACTACAGAGCAATAGTAATAAAAACTGCATGGTATTGGCATAAAAACAGAAAGGAGGATCAATGGAACCTCATAGAAGACTCAGAAATAAACCCACACACCTATGAATACTCAATTGTTGACAAAGAAGCCAAAACGATTCAATGTAAAAAAGACAGCATCTTCAAAAATGGTGCTGGTCCAACTGGATGTCTACATGCTGAAAAATGAAAATAGATCCATATTTATCACCCTTGCACAAAACTAAAGTCCAAGTGGATCAAAGACCTCAACATAAAACCAGATACTGTAAATCATTTGGAAAAAAAAGTGGGGAACAGCCTAGAACTCACTGGCACAGGAGACAACTTCCTGAACAGAACACCAACAGCAGAGGCTCTAAGAGCAACAATCAATAAATGGGACCTCATGAAACTGAAAAGCTTCTGTAAAGCAAAGGACACCATCAGCAAAACAAAACGACTGCCTACAGATTGGGAAAGAATCTTCACTAACCCTTTATCTGACAGAGGACTAATATTGAGTATATACAAAGAACTAAAGAAGCTGAAAAGCAGCAAACCAAGTAATCCAATTAAAAAATGGGGAACAGAGCTAAACAGAGAATTCTCTGTAGAGGAATATCGAATGGCAGAGAAACACTTAAAGAAATGTTCAATCTCATTAGCCATCAGGGAAATGCAAATCAAAACAACCCTGAGATTTCACCTTACACCCATCAGAATGGCCAAGATGAAAATCTCAAGTGACAACACATGCTGGAGAGGTTGTGGAGAAAGGGGAGCCCTCCTCTACTGCTGGTGGGAATGTAAACTGGTACAACCACTCTGGAAATCTATCTGGCACTTTCTAAGACAATTAGGAATAGTGCTTCCTCAAGACCCAGCTATACCATTGTTAGGTATATACCCAAACTTTGCTCAAGTACACAAAAGGGATACTTGCTCAACCATGTTTATAGCAGCTTTATTTGTAATAGCCAGAACCTGGAAACAACCCTGGTGTCCAACAACGGAGGAATGGGTACAGAAATTGTGGTATTTTTACACAATGGAATAATACTCAGCAATCAATAAGGAGGAAATCATGAAATTTGCAGGCAAATGGTGGGATCTAGAAAAGATCATTCTGAGTGAAATATCCCAGAAGGAGAAAGACAAACACATTATATACTCACTTATATAGACCAGTAAGATATGACAAACATAATGAAATCTGTACACCTAAAAAGTTAATCAAGAGAGTTGACATGGGGTAAGAGATGATCAATCCTCATTTAGAAAGAAAAATGGGATGTGCATTGAACATATGACAGGAGTCTACTGAGCGCATCTGAAAGTCTCTAACTAGCAGTGCTTTCAAAGCAGATACAAATACTCATGACCAAACCTTCGGCAGGGTACAGTGAATCATATGAAAGAAGGGGAGTTAGTCTGATGAGGAAAGGATAGGAGCTCCACAAGGACCAAACATATCTGGGCACAGGGTCTTTTCAGAGACTGACATTCAACCAAGGACCATCTATGGATATAACCTAGAACCTCTGCTCAGGTGTAGCCTGTGGTAGCTCAGTAACCAATTGGTTTCCCATAGTGAGGGGAACAAGGACTATTTTTAACAGGAACTCAATGACTGGCTCTTTGGCCTCCCCACCCCCCAAGGGAGGAGCAGTCCTGTTAGGCCACAGAGGAGGGCTTTGCAGCCAGTCCTGTAGATACCTGATAAAACAGGATCAGATGAATGGGGAGGAGTTCCCCCCCATCAGTGGACTGGAAAGGGGCAGGGTGGAGATGAGGGAGGGAGGGTGGGATTGGAAGGGAATGAGGGAGCGGGACAGGGCTGGTATCAGAGTTAGTAAAATGTAATTGATAAGAAAAAAATAAAATTTAAAAAAACACAAAAAAAATCTCAGCTCTTAGTATTAGAAATTCTGAGAGTTTTTTTAGTTATTGGAAGTCAAATGATCCTACACGTGCTTTTGTTAGGATGTAGTTGTTTCACAGTATCCTAATATTCCATCCTAGAATACTGATTTCCTGACAGTGTTATCCAGTAATTTAGAAGTTTGATTATTACAGAAAGTAAAAATTCAAAGACATGATCAGCTGTAATTGAAAGAAAAAAATGGTACCTAAGACTAAAAATATAAAAATAATTGTTATTCAGGTTGAGAACCTTCATCTCTATGGACACCAGGACATGAAATTGAAAAAGTGGGTGTGTCTATATACTTTTATGCAATGAGAGAATAAGGACTTATAAATAAGTGTGGCACTTTAATTCAAATATTGTTGTATGCCATAATAAATAGCTTAATAATAAAATAGCAAATTATGTTTTTTTAAAAGACATTCATCACTTTAGAAAAAAGTTTATTATATTCATATTTATTTACTTTTAAGTTTGAGAAAGAACAATGCAGACAACTGAAAGCTAATTTACTTCAGCATCAAAAATAATATTTTTATTTTGTGGTGTCTTATCTTCCAAAATAAATGATTAACATGAACAAGTTGCTTTTAAATATTTAGTGTGAAAATACAGTAATGTCATCACATTTGAATTAGTAAAAAAAAAAAAAACAAAAAAAAACACCTGAATTTCATATTATCAAAAAGGGATCTTAAAATAAATGTCAATGAAAATTAGCTGAGTGGCATATTTAAAATTGTAATCTGAGAAGAAAATACCTTAATGATACAGAAATATTTCCTAATATTAGAGGCTTAATACAATGTGGATAAAGAAGGCAATCTATTATTTCATCCAGTTAAAAATTAACTCAATTTTTAAAATTTACTTCTGTAGTTAAAAATTGATTAGGAGGATCGCTAATTTACATAAAACTGGCTTATTTTCATGCCAGCTGTTGAAAAATTTGTTGAACAAGTTCGAGTTTGGCAAGCAGAGCTGCAGCCTGTCATAGGAGTAAAAATATCTGCAGGCACGAAAGATGTCTGTGAAGCTAGAGAATACAAATGCATGTTTTATACGTCTGATGCCTTTTCTGTGGGTGGTTTTCATTCATATGGGGAGGTGTAAGCAACAATGCTGGACCAATGGAAGGGTCTGTAAAATGTGTGCTCCTGTCCAATGTTTAAGTGGTCAGCACAGCCAAGGGGGCATGATGATGTTCAAGTGGGTGAACAGGCCAGCTTCCAGATGTACTGGTGTACCTTAAGCACTTCTTGTGATAAGCTAGACTCCATTGGCCTTCTCGTTTTATTCTCTACTTGAGTCCATTATTTCTGAAAACAGACACTTTAAAATGATTTTTAATGGTTCTCTTTGAACCATTTCCTACGTAGTAGTAGCATAGGATATTCTTAGATCCTCTCTGTCTCTGTCTACTCCTCTGTCTGTCTGTCTCTGTCTTTGTCTCTCTTCTGTCTCTCTGTGTCTCTGTCTCTGTCTCTCCCCACTCCTCCTTTCTTCCCATTCCTTTCTTTTCTTTCCTTCCTTCCTTCCTTCCTTTCTTTCTTTCTTTCTTTCTTTCTTTCTTTCTTTCTTTCTTTCTTTCTTCCTTTTTCAAACTCTACCTCAACCTTATATCCTAGAACAAAAGACATATGCCTGCACCATCCTGAACTCCTTCTTTTCTTTTTTATCCTTTTGGCTTTTGAATTAATCCAAGGGCAAAATAATCACAGGAAAAGTGCTTCTGAAATAATTTTCTTATTAACTTAAATTCATTACCGACTTGGAGTGTACAGCTCAAACCAGACTCAATCCCAGAAATTAGAAGATGTAGGCATACAATTTCAGCTATTTGCAGCTGATACCTCCTGGGAAAAGGAAAATCAGTTTTCTCCAACAGATAACTACTCCAGGACAGCAAGCGTACCTGGCCTACACAAAATGTACTCTCTATTTCTTTGTGCACTTTGTGTTTTTTTTAAATTTCATTTTGGTATTTTTTGTCATACAATTTTGTTGTTGTTTGTTTGTTTTGATTTTCTTTTTATTGTTGCTTTGAAGAATAGGAAGTTGGATGGGCAGAGTAATGGGAGAATCTAGAAAAAACTGGGGAAAGAAAAATACTTTTATCAAAATATAATTTATAAAGACTATTAATTTAAAAAGTGACTTTGAAAAATCATCCAATATACTCAGATTTATAAAGAACAGATTCTGCTTTTTTTTTGTAAGCTGATGTCTTCTCTTACACAAAGTCCTATTAAAGCTATCACTCATCATTTTGTTCAATGCCTGGACTAGCTGCAATTTATTATTGCACTTACTAGTGTGCTTCTAGATTTAGCTAGAAAAAACCCTTATTTTCTTTTTTTTAGTAAATATTATTTTTTATTATTAGTTACAGTTTATTAACTTTGTATCCCAGCTGTATCCCACTCCCTCATTCCCACCCAATCCCACCCTCCCTCCCTCATCTCCTCCCTGCCCCTTTTCAAGTCCACTGATTGGGGAGGTCCTCCTCCACTTTCATCTGACCCTGTTTTATCAGGTAGATTAAAATTTAAATGACAGTTTAAAGGAAAGGAAAAGTCTTAATTTTACAGGGCATCTCAATAATGTTCGTAGGATCATTTCACTGTTTATTGGATATATTATTTAATATCTGAGACTATTGTCTGTTATTGTGGTTGTGTATTTTTGTTTTGTTTATTGGGTTTTTTGAGACAGGGTTTTACTGTGTAGCCTTGGCTTTGTAGAACAGCCTGGCCTGTCTCTGCCTCCTGGGTGCTTGTTCTAAAGGAGTGTGTCATGATTTTCTGAGATTATTGTTTTCATGTACATTGGTATATTTAAATGAGAATAAAGAAAAGCAAAACAAAATTGCTGCAACTAAATGAAGTTTTGCTTTACAAAATCATAGCATAGATTTCATCCAATAATTTTTTTTTAACTTTCAGACAAAATACATGCACCCAGATCAAGAACAAAATACATTTTACTATTCTTAGGGAAAAAAGATAGTGTACATATTTTCAATGTGTTTCAGAGCCTATTTTACTTTTCTTTATAATTTTACTGGTATAGAAGCTGTTGACTATTTCTCTTTTTTATGCTAACAGTAGCATAATATTTAAAAACTATAAAATCAAAGGTAATTATATTTATTATAATAAACTTTATGTCTTTCTTTAAGGTACTATACCCAAGCACACTGTGCTAATTGACTTGTTAGCTAATTGACTTAATTTATTAGAATCTGTTTTTTTATTCACCTTATAGCCTGATTGCAGCCCCCTCCCTCCTATCCTCCCAGTCCCACTCTCATACCCCCCTCCCTGTTGCCTTATACTCAGAGAATGGGTGACCCTTCATGGGTACCAACCCATCCTGGTATATCAAGTCCCACCAGGGCTAGTTGCATTCTCTACCACTGAGGCCAGATAAGACAGCCCAGGTATGTGAAAGGGATCCAAAGGCAGACAACAGAGTAAAAGAGTACCCCCCAGCCCCCACCCTAATTGTTAGGGACCCACATGAAGAACAAGCAGCTCATCGGCTACAAATGTGTATTGGACCTAGGTCTAACTCATGCATGTTAGTTTGGTTCAGTCTCTGTGAGCCTCCATGGGCCCTGGTTAGTTTACCCTGTAGGTGTTCTTGTGGTGGCCTTGATCTCTCTGGCCCCCTCAATTCTTCCCCTGTCTCTTCCACAAGACTCTGTGAGCTCCACCTATTGTTTGGATGTGGGTCTCTGCATCTGTTAATATCAGCTGTTAGTTGAAGCCTCTCAGATGAAAATAGCAGCACACAGAAAGGGAAAAGATCTTCACTAACCCGATAACTGACAGAGGGTTAATATCCAAAATATATAAATAACTCAGGAAATTAAACATCAACAAACCAAATAATGCAATTAAAAAAATGGGGTATAGAGCTAAACAGAGAATTCTCAGAGGAAACTTGAATGACCAAGAGGCACATAAAGAAATGTTCAATGCCCTTGCTTAGCAAAAAATGAAAATCAAAAGGGCTTTGATATTACATTCCATATTACATTCTTTAGAATGGCTAAAATAAAAAACAAACAAACAAATAAAAAACCAAACAAACAAAATAAAACACCTCAAGTAAAAGTACATGCTGGAGAGAAAGTGGAGCAAAGGAAACACTCTTCCATTGCTGACGGGAATGCAAAATTATACAACCGCTGTTTAAATCAAGCTGGCATTTTCTCAGAAAATTGGAAATAGTTCTAACTAAAGACCCAGCTATAAAACTCCTGCGAACATACCCAAAAGATGTACCACCATACCACAAGGAAACTTGCTCATCTAAATTCAAATCAGCTTTATTCATAATATCCAGAAACAAGAAACAATCTAGATGTCCCTCAACAGAAGAAAAGATAAAGAAAATGTGGTACTGCTTAGCTATTAAAAACAAGGAAATCACAAGATTTGCAGGCAAATGGATGGAACTAGAAAAGATCAACTTTAGTGAGGTAACCCAGATCCAGAAAGACACAAATGTTATGTACTCACTTATAAGTGGATATTAGCCATCAAGCATAGGATAACCAAGCTATAGTCCACAAACCCAAAAATATCAAGTAACAAAGAGGGACCAAGTAAGGATGCTTGAATCTCACTCAGAAGGGAAAATAAAATAGACATCTGAAGCAGATGAAGGAATTAAACTTGTAAGGGGGATAGGAAGAGGAACAGAGGTGGCTATCAAGAGTGGAGAGGTTGGAAGACTGAGAAAGAAAATCAAAATCATTGGCAGGCCATATCTGGGAAATGGGGAAGGCTTCTGGGAGTCTATGGAGGTGATCCTAGCTTAGATTTTTACTAGTGGATGATATGGAGCCTGGAAAAGCTAACTCTTGTAGCCAGACAGAAATTCCAGTGGAGTGAGGGGGAACACTAACCCATCCACAAAACCTTCAGCCCAAAACTTGTTCAGCCTGCAAGTAGTAGAGGTTGGGGGAATGGCCAACAAATGGCTGGCCCAACTTGAGACCCACCTCATGGGAGAGAGCCAACTCCTGACACAATAATGATACTCTGATATCCTTGCAGACAGGAGCTTAGCTAATTATTTTTAAAAGTATCATATTAGCATAAATTTCCCTATTTTTTCTTGGAAGAACTTTAATCATTCATGCTTACCTCTTTCTGTCACTTTTCCTCTATCACTAGTGGTATATCTTTCTTGATTGTGCATTGTTAAGAAGAGATACATTTAAATTCTGCTTCTACAATAATGTTATAATTAATGAAAGTACTAAATGAATTGACCTTTGTAATCATATTGTTTTATTAAAATAGTTAAAAATAACTAATCTCTAAAATTTTCCTTAGCTAGTAGAAAACATTTTTATCACAAAGGTTTTAATAAGCAAGGACTATGCATGGAGATAACCTAAGAACCCTGCACAGATGTAGCCCATGGCAGTTCAATATCCAAGTGGGTTCCATTGTAATAGGAACAGGGAATGCCTGTGACATGAACTGATTGGTCTGCTCTTTAATTAAAAAAAAAAAAAAAAAAAAAACTCAAGTAAAAGAAAAGTACATGCTGGAAGACTACACAGAAGACAATGCAGCCACTCCTGATGAGACCTAATTGACTAGGATCAGAAGGAAGGAAAAAAAGATCTCCCTTATCAGTGGACTTGGGGAGGGACATGCATACAGAGGGTGGAGGAATGGAGGGATTGGGACAGGAGGAGGGAGGGAACCACAGGGGGGGATACAAAGTAAATAAAGTATAATTAATAAAGAATTTTTAAAAAGTAACATATTTCCTTAACTTCCTTATAGTAGCTCCAACATTCAATCAAAATAAATGTTTCAAAAATGAAGAAAAAAATAAGCAGCATAGACTCTTAAAACTCTCAGTTCTATTGATCCATAGCATTTCTAGCACTCCTATGAGCAAAAATTATTTAGCTGTCTGACATGCTTCTTGACTACTTATATCCCATTAGTCCATGAAGCTAAGGATATTTGTGTTACACATGTTTCTCTAATCAGTAGAGTAACGCAGCTTTCAAGGATGACACACAATTAAAAGAGGAAAGAAAGAGAATAGAGGAAATTGTGTATATTATAATCTCAAAAACTGAAAAAAAATTTTTTTATGAACCTCCTTCCCAGGACTTCTTGGCCAATATAGAGCCATAAGGGCAAAGGGAGCAGAGGTGAGACACAGGGGATTTGGATGGCCCTTGAATAGGATGGAATGATTGACTTTGGAAGCAGCTTCAGCGAGACAGCTCAACTTTATTCAGAGTAAACAAAGATTATGTAGTTTTTGAGGGGTGGAAAAGGGGCTCCCAGGATGGGTGTATACTATTGGCTGTGGCCTGAGGTACAAGAAATCTTTATATTCCAGGAAATCCAGACACTCATTGGAGCAAATTCTTATGAGGAAAAAGGAAGTTGCTCCTGCATTTTGGCCATGAGCTATGTGACCTCCCTCAGGGGTTGGAGGAGGGGGATGTACCTAGAAACATTCTCCAAATGAGTTAAACAGAAAAAGAAGCTCCCTGCTGAGAAAGGGAGTCCTGAATCCTGCCTGGAGCTTAGGAGAGCTGTCCTAGCATGGTGACTTTGACCTGAAACAGAATTACACAGTAATGAACAAACAAATATGAAACACTACACACACTCCAAGGTGTCACTTTTCATTAAAAAGCTATCTGATGTTTGGATCTTTATTTTCGTTATTTTTATAATTCTAATTATTACTTTTGCCAGAATCATATAAGATATTGACAACATATATGATAAAAAAATAAGAAAAATAGAACATTAATTAATGGGGTTTCCTTTTGTGTTATTGATTAAACATACAAATTTCCAGTTAAGTTCTAACATTTTTATGTTAGTCATGAAAAACATCTCTTCTGTTGTTAAATCAGATCCCACATCCAGATTAAATGCTGTGCTTGGAGCCCTTTTTAGAGTGTAGCATTTTATGTAGGTTTAAGATAGAAGGAACAGATTGGACAACTCTTCCCCTTTGATGAGAACAAAACTCTGCCAAACTGTTTCACTCCTATTTTCTCTTCATTTGGTGTTATCATAGTTATATCCCTGCCATGTTATTCACCATAGATAGAAATGTTGAAGTAAAAATTAGGATTGTATAAAACTAATGTCCATGTTAACCATGGCTGTGTGTCTTTTACTTCTACCAAAAGAAAAAAAAAAAAAACAGAATATTAAGAAGGTGGAAATTTTGTGTATTATCTAATTGATTTTCCTAAAAATATTTGAAAATACTAAGTATTGCTTCTTCCCTACCAATAAATCTTGTGCTGGGACCAGAAAGATGACAAAACCACAGATTTGAAGTGAAGAATCACTACCCAGTTAGTTAATAAGCAAGCATTCAGAACACAAGACAAGCATTGAAATCTGACATTAACTCATTGCATCATTCAGCTGTTAAATAGGTCTTAATGGTCAGTTTTTATTTAGAAAAAAATGAAATAATGTACCAGTAGGGGAGAGATGGGAAGAGAAAAGCACAGTCAGAGTCAAATGTAAGCAAAACTTTAATAGAAGAAAACAAAATGAAAATGTCTTCCCCGTAGAAATGAAGAGTTAACTAAAATTTAGTTCCATATACTAAGTATTCCCTATTTTTTTTTCTTTTGAGAGTAGATAGTATCTGCACACAGTAATGGTTAACCTTGAACTTAGAACTTAACCTTGAACTTCTTTCATCAACCTCTTAAGTACTAAGTACTGGGATAAGAACCTTATTCTACTACACCTGTTTTGATTTTGTGATTCCATATTTACCTTAAAGTTCATGAAAGTATGCATTCATAAGCTACATCTTTCACGTTGATATGAATGTTCTAAGAATCTATTTCTGGAATAAGAAAGAAAGAAAAAGAAAGGAAGAAAGAAAGAAGAAAAAGTGGAAGGAAGGAAGAGAAAGAAGGAAGGAGGCAGGAAGGAAAGAAGGAAGGAAGGAAGGGAGGAAGGAAGGAAGGGAGGGAGGGAGGGAGGAAGGAAGGAAGGAAGAGAAAGAAGAACCTGAGACAAATGGGGAAGTTAGTTATGAAATAAAGAAAACTGAAGCTATATCTTGGTATCTATGTTTCATGACTGTTAGAAAGTAACTTTGCAGTGAAAACATCTTTGAAATTTCATTTAGGCTCTTCTCTCTACATCAGAAACTCACAGACTAGGTGACAGTCATAGTTGAGGAACTGGTATAGTGGTGGAACATTTTCATCCTCAAAACACATTGGTTTTGTTAAACATCATTAACATTCTGATTTTGACTCTCTCGTGAGCCTTGCAAGAAGGCTGTGAAATGAAATACTCTAAGAGGGAAATCAGAAACAAATGATTTGAGAATGGAAAAGAATCAATTTATTCTCATGAATATCCTAAGTAATAATCTATCCTAATAAATAATTCATCAAAATTTCTTCAAAATCCATAACACAAGACTCATTATTAGCCCACTGTGATGTTAGTGTTGTCAACTTGACATGATTTAAAATCACCTTGGAGGCAGTCCTTGAGGGTGGGATTATCTAGATTTGAGCCTGACTGTGAAGGGTTATGATGGTTGGCTCACCTGAGGTGGGTGGCACTGTTTTCTAAGTTTGGATTGTAGACTGCATGAAGGGAGAGTGAGTCCAACAGAAGCACCCACTGTTCTCTGTTTCCTCTTTACAGATCACAGAAATGGTGTGACCACCTCCTTGAGTCTGTGGTGCCTTAACTCCTATATCTTGATTCCTTTAGGCCTTCATTTGTGAGCTGAAATAAACCCTGTCTCTTTTGAGTAGTTTTGTTGTGCTATTTCATTACAGCAACAGGAAAATAAACTAAGAAAATCCCCATCACCTTTTTGGATCAGTCTCCTCCATTCTCTCTCCAGAGTGTACAATCATGAGCTTGTTTTGCCCCATATACTTCATAACTGTTTGTGAACCTCTGCTGAATTCTGTTATCCATTTTAACATAAGAATTAAGGAGAAGCATTTATATGTTAAAAAAATAAAATCAAATCAGAATCTTAGAATCTTAAAAGTGGGCACAATTGTTCTTAAATACAAAAATGAAACAAACAAACAAACAAAAAACAACTACAAAAAACAAAACACTTCATTTCCTGCAAAACCCAGCTCATTCAAAAGATCAGGTCAGCCTTGCATTACTTTCCATTAGGCCTCATATCTTCAAATTACCATAATCTCTTAATATTATCTCACACTGGAAACCAAACTGCCAGCATATGAACATTTAGGTGACAACACCCCGAAAGGCAAAGAGGATGGCCATTAGAAGAGGAAGAAAACAGGAAACAAGTTAGGAGCCTGCCACAGAGGGCCTCTGAAAGGCTCTCCCTGCAGACTATCACAGCAGATGCTGAGACTTATGGCCAACTGTTGGACAGAGTGTATGGAATCTTATGAAAGAAGTGGGAAATAGTAAGATCTGGAGAGGACAGGAACTCCACAAGGAGAGCAACAGAACCAAAAAATCTGAGCACAGGGGTCTTTCCTGAGACTCATACTCCAACCAAGCACCATGCATGGAGATAACCTAGAACCCTTGCACAGATGTAGCCCATGGCAGTTCAATGTCCAAGTGGGTTCCATAGTAATGGGAACAGGGACTACCTCTAACATGAACTGATTGGCCTGCTCTTTGATTACCTCACCCTGAGGGGGAAGCAGCATTACCAGGCCACAGAGGAAGACAATGCAGCCACAACTGATGAGACCTGATAGACTAGGATCAAAAGGAAAGAGAGGAGGACCTCCCCTATCAGTGGATTTGGGGAGGGGCATGTGTGGAGAAGGTGGATGGAAGGTGGAATTAGGAGGGAAGAAATGAGGGGTTAATGGGGGGATACAAAGTGAATAGAGTGTAATTAATAAAAATTAAAAAAAATCATATGCAGTTGATACAATCTTCTCTTTCTGCTGGAGTCTGTCCTTACCCATAATTTGGGTCTCAATTTCCCCCTCTTAGATTTTATTTCTTTTTTTTTTTTTTTTTTTTACCTTTAAAAAAAAATCTCTGTAAAAAAAAAATCTGAAAAACAAAACTGCCCTTTTCAAGGACTACACAAATATTCCTTCAGCAATCTAGATCCATACATATCCTCTTCAAAGCACACCGCACATTTGTATTTTTCAGCATCTTGGTTCATTCTGTTTTCTAATCCTGTGGGCAACTGCAGCACTGCTGCCCTAGAAACCACTAATGAGCTTTTACAATGTTCTCGTATTCAAGTTCTATGAAGTCTTTCTGAGTCCAGCCCCCAGCTGCTTAATAGGCACAGAACTGTATGTAAAGTTTATTGTTTTATATGCATCACATTTTGAATAGTTGATGGTTTTTCTTCTATTTCTGGCTGAAATACCTTTGTTATCTCTTTTTAATTTTTTATATTAATTACAGTTTATTCACTTTGTATCCCAGCTATAGTCCCCTCTCTCA
The DNA here is from genome assembly GCF_907164565.1 of Psammomys obesus. Lineage (NCBI taxonomy): Eukaryota > Metazoa > Chordata > Mammalia > Rodentia > Muridae > Psammomys > Psammomys obesus. The sequence goes on along the minus strand of NW_026596091.1, from coordinate 20,567,369 downwards.
TTCCCTCCCAATATCATCCTCCTTCCATACCCTTCTCCAAGTCCACTGATAGGGGAGGTCCTACTCCCTTTCCATCTGACCCTAGCTTTGTTATCTCTTATAGTATTAGTATGTAGAGAAGAAAGATAAATGGAAAACCTAATGAATTAATTTGGCCACCTTATATTTTTTTTGTTGTTCTTTGTTTGCATTTGTAAGATTGTTTTTAAACATCTTCATTTACTACCTACATTCCAATAAAAGTAGCAGTTTCTTTGGTTCACCTGGCCTAAACCAACTTAAAATACCTCTATTTTAGGGTAATAGAAAACTACATTGATTTATTAAAGTTGTGGTAAAAATGGTTTCTACAGAGAATGTAGTCTCATTTTTGCTACGTATTCATAAATTTTTATTTTTTGTATTAATTATAGTTTATTTACTTTTTATCCCAGCTGTAGCCCTCTTCCTCATTCCCTCCCAATCCCACCGTCCCTCCCTCATCTCCTTCCTGCCCCTCTCTAAGTCCACTGATAGGGGAGGTCCTCCTTCCCTTCCATCTGACCCTAGTTTATTAGGTCTCATCAGGACTGGCTACAGTGTCCTCCTCTGTGGCCTAGCAAGGCTGTTCCTCCCTCATTGAGGAGTGGGGGAAGGTCAAAGAGCCACTGAGTTCATGTCAGAGACAGTCCCTGTTCCCCTTACTAGGGACCCACTTAGATGCTAAGCTGCCATGGACTAAGTCTGAGCAGGGGTTCTAGGTTATATCCATGCATGGTCCTTGGTTGGAGAATCAGTCTCAGAAAAGATCCCTGTGCCCAGATATATTTGGTCCTTGTGGCACTCTGTCCTCTCCAGGTCTTATTAACTCCCCCTTCTTTCCTTTTTTATTTTTTATTTTTATTAATTACAGTTTATTCACTTTTTATTATAGTTTTTATTTTTTAAATATTAGTTACAGTTTATTAACTTTGTATCCCAGCTGTATCCCACTCCCTCATTCCCTTCCAATCCCACCCTTCCTCCCTCATATCCTCCCTGCCCCTTTCCAAGTCCACAGATAGGGCACAACCTCCTCCCCTTTCATCTGACCCGGGTTTATTAGGTATCTTCAGGTTTGGCTGCAATGTCCTCCTCTGTGGCCTAGCAGGACTGCTCCTTCCATGCAGGAGGTGGGGGTGGGGTCACAGAGCCAGCCACTGAGTTCCTGTCAGAAATAGTCCTTGTTCCTCCTATTAGGGTATCCACTTGGATACTGAGCTACCATGGGCTACATCCAAGCAGAGGTTCTAGGTTATATCCATACATGGTCCTTGGGTGGAAAAACAGTCTCATAGAAAACCCCTATGCCCTGATGTATTTTGTCCTTGTGGAACTCCTGTTGTCTCACAATTCATACTAACTCCCCCTTCTTTCATATGATTCCCTGCACTCTACCGAAGGTTTGGTTCAGTCTCAGTATCTGCTTTGATACTCTGCTAGGTAGAGTCTTGCAGAGGCCCTCTGTGGTAGGCTCCTGTCCTGTTACTTGTTTTCTTTCATATGATTCCCTGCACTCTGCCCAAGGTTTGCTTATGAGTCTCAGCATATGGTTTGATACACTGCCAGATGTCCCTCAACGAAGGAATAGATTTAGAAATTGTGGTACATTTATACAATGGAATACTACTCAGCAATTAAAAACAAGGAAATCATGAAATTTGCAGGCAAATGGTGGGATCTAGAAAAGATCATCCTGAGTGAGGTATTCCAGAAGCAGAAATACACACACGATATCTACTCACTTATAAGTGGATGCTAGACCTATAAGATATGATAAACATAATGAAATCTATACACCTAAAGAAGATAAACAAGAAAGAGGACCTGGGGTAAGATGATCAATCCTCACTTAGAAAGCCAAATGGGATGGACACTGGAAGTAGGAGAAAACAAGTAACAGGACAGGACCCTACCACAGAGGGCCTCTGAAAGACTCTACCTAGCAGTGTATCAAAACAGATGCTAATTGATCTACTACACTTGTAACCTAGAAGGCACATCATAGACATCATAGACTTACCTATAATACATCTTTACTTCTAAGCACTTTCTCAAGAAATTACATCCATCATACTTTCATCCACAACCTGACTGGAAAGCTCTGTGTCTTTGCATCTATGTGAAGTACATGTCCTAACTACTTCATGAAAGACACATATTTCAAACAATGGCTTTCTGGAACTGGGGAATAAATCTAGTTTCAAGCAGACATGAATGTTAATGCTGGGCATTAACAAGAATGGAAACCACCTGCATGACAGTCATTTCTTAGATTTTTGATGAGAAGGAAAATAGAAAAAAAATGCATGATGATAGAATAGAAGTTGATCATATTTCTCTTTCTATTGTATTGGCCTGTTCTAACTTTTCCAATTCCTGTCATTTCAGAGTTAATAAAATGGACCAGGCTTTTGTGTCTTAATTTGTTGAGAAAAATAGTATTTGTTGTTCGTTGATATTTGAGCCATTTCTTAGAAAAATATAATTTAACTGTTTATAGAGAAATATTGTTATATTTATCAAGTCATACTAGAAATAACAATGAAATTAGATTGTTTATTTCTAGGTCAGAATACTTCCTTCCTTATAATAGCAGTTATTTGTCTTAGGGGGTGAGGAACTTAAATTTTAAGAAATTTTATTTTATTCAGTTTATTCATGTTTACTTTATGTGTAAGAATTTTATCCTTATTACATACATGCACCACTTGTGTGCCTGCTTTCTCCAAAGGCCAGCAAAATATGCTGGATTACCTATATCTGCAGTTCTACAGGTCTGACCATCTAGTGCAAGGCATCAAACACTTCTTGTTTGTTCAGGATTGTTTTGGCTATTCAGTTTTGGAAGACAATATTATTTTTAAGAAGTGTGTAGTTTATACCTTACATTGTTTACTGAGACAACTGTAAAATGCTTTGTATTACACTTGAAGTAAGATATTTTCCATGAAAATTTTAAGATTAAGTATTAAAGACATTTATTTGAGGGCATTTATTTGAAGCAATTATTGATTCAGGAAGTGCACATAATTATACATGTGCAGGTATTTCCTAAATTATTAAAATGTTACTCAAAACTGACTTTACAAAAATATTCTTTCTTAGAAAGTGACTTTCAAGAACAACTTCATGAACTTTGCTTTATCCATACATTATCTATCCTAGAATATACTAGTACCACCACTAACACTGTCTGTGTAAGGATACTCAGTGAACATAAGATAAATGAATAAGAGCAGTGAAAATAATGTAACAGATCAAGGAGTAGTAGGAGTTGTCAGTGAAAAAATAAAAAGCAACATTGTATTGCGTTCTTATATATTTATTTGAGAACAAGCTTAGAAGTAATGATTTCCAAGGAAATAGTACAATATCGGAAAATGTGATTGGCACTCAATATTTACTGTCATTGCTCTATGTTAGTCCAATGGATTTTGAGATTGATCTCAAGTCCAGGTAAGTGCTGTGGATAATCTAGACCACTTCACCTTGATGCTGACAGCACATGTGGAGGAGCAGAAAAGCTTTTCAAACTTTCTGATGTTAGTGTTAGAACTCAATTCATTAGCTGCTTCTTGGCAGCCTTTGTTCTCTGGGATACTGTAACATTCAGCTAGGAGACTGGTCTTAGCCAACCACAGTAAGGAAGTCAACAGTTTATTGAGTGGTTCAGGAAGCAAGACTGGTTGTCATTGAGAATGATTTGTATGCCCTGCTCAAGTGTGCTCTTTGATTTTTTCCATTAACACAAGAGACTGCAGGGCTAAATAGATAGCTTTTCGTGAACATAATATTATCTGCCTAAAATATAGTAAGAGAAGCTCTAATGAAATATATTTGAACCTCATATCTTAGACATACATGACAGATTATTAAGATTAATTTTAGCAGTGAAGAACATTAGGATATTCCATCTATAGGTTAACACAGCTTGGTAAGTCCAGTTATAACACCAGTCGTCATTCCTCAGGTACTACCCATCTTTGTTGTTTGTTTGTTTGTTTGAAGCGTTGTTTCTCATCATCCTGAGACTCTGGTAGTTTGTTGTGCAAGCCAGATAGGCACAGAAATACACCTGTGTCTATTTCTCCAGGGATAGGATTCCAAGTATTCACAACCATTCCTGATTTTTTAAATGTGAGTTGTGGGGGATAGAAATCGATTGCTCTATCCATGCTCACAAGATAAGCAGTTTATGGCCTTAGCTATCACAGAACTTTGTTAATGGGTTGGTGGCTGTATATATGTATATACATGTACAAATATATGTGTGATAGATTACTACAAAGATAAATGAGTAGACATCAATATGTAAAATATTATTATAATGCTTTAATACTGCATAGTTATATTTCTGGTTTGGGCATTTTAGATTTGTGGATAAATCTAAAATGTTACCTATAACAGTGCTTCAGTGTAGATGGCCTATGTACAAATAGGAAGTATTAACTGACTTATTGGGTTTTCCAAGAAAAAAAAAGAAATAGGGAGGGAGCAATATTGGTGGGGTGTATGAGAGGTGGTGAAAGAGGGAAGTGGGGTTAGTACTTTTCATATTTAGGAAACTGATATATAAAATGCTCAAAATTAAAGAAAATTAAAACTCATTTTTATATTTATGCTTCAAATTATAATGTCATGAAATATAAATGGGTACAAAACAAATGTATAATTAACAGTCATTAAAAGCTCTTAAATATGTAGGTCATACACAAACAGTATCCAGAAATTGAGAATCCTAAGATCATTGTGAAGGAGACATTAGAAGCTCATCAAAGATTTATCCTAATTATTTACCTTTTCTTTTATTTAATTATTTATTTATGACTTTGTGTGTGCATAAAATGATATCCATTTCATAGCTATTCATATTCTGAAAACAGGAAGTCAAAAGCAATACAGCTCTCCAGTGAAGGACTTCCTACAATGAAACCCTAAAGACATACCACAATTTCTCTCTAAAACTCATAAAATGTGTTTTTACAAATTTAGCATTTATAAAACGGTCATAAATATTTCAATCATAATGTAAATTCATCATGATCCCTGAGCATTCTTTGTAGTGATTCGGTATCTATATTTTTCTAGTATGATGTAGCATAGCAGATGACCTAGTTTATTTTAAAACATGTAGCTGGCTGTGAAGCCTGCATGAGTCCTTTAGCCTCGGGCTCACACTCACTTCCTGCTGGTCATCTGCAGCAGACACCCTGCAGTTATCACAGTTTGACAAGGTCAAAATGGACCAGAGTCTCTTTCTGGAGCTAGTTCTCATATTGTCCTTTACCTGGATGTGCTACTGTATGTACACTGCGAGAAGAGACAGTTAAGATTCATACCTAACTGTACTGTTTTTCCTCTCCTTCTCTCTGCAATATCTGATAACTGATTTTGTAATTCCTGTTGTTAGCTTAGTGTATTACATGGGTTGCCTTTTGAGCACGAACACAATCTTGTATTCCTGGTATAAATAAAATTTTACAGGTAGTGACCAGAGAGATGATTCAGCTGTTAAGATTGCAATTACATTCTGTTATTTAAGAGGACCCAAATTCACCCATGTGTGGCAGCTTCAGCAGGGCTGATGAGCCCCTCCTGCCTCCACAGTGTTACTCTCAAGTGCACAAACCCACACACATGCACATAACTCAATTTAAAACTAAAAGTTTTAAAAGGGAAACTAATGGAAAAAAATCCATTAATAGTAATGGCTACTCCTTTTTATGGGTTCCTGTACTAGGCTTGCTAGTATGCTGTAGCGGATCTTAACATGATGTTTTCTCTGGCATCAAGATAACTCTGGACCTAGAGAATGAATGGAGCTGTACTATGTTGTATTCGATTCTGTTTTGGGAGACTTTGCATTATATTAATACGAAATTTCAAAGAAAATTTGGAAGAATCCATCTCTGGATAATAGCTTTTCACTAATTTGTATTTAAAGTACTGAACCAATTTCTTCTCTTAAGGAAAAAAAAAAAAAAACCTATTCCAAGTTACTGTTTCTTCCTGAATACATTTTGATAAACTGTTTCATTATAGACTATCACTAATGCCATCTGACATTTGGCATATATTTGTTGATAATGTTTCCTTATAATTGTTTTCTTTATTTAAAATTCAGTAATTTTAGTTCTTCTCTTCCTCTTGATAATATCATTTTTGACCTACTGAATGACCAGTTCTTAATTTGGTTAATTCAATTGTTTCCTATTTTTATTTGTGTGTGTGTGTGTGTGTGTGTGTGTGTGTGTGTGTGTGTGCTATGTGTTTGTGTTTGCCTGTGGAGGCTCTGAGATTGTGTTGGTCTCAGAGAGTTGTAGATATAGGTGATTGTCAGCCAGACAACATGAAGAGCAACAAGTGCCACTGAACAAGTTTTCAAGTACCATTGATTTTTCTGGGCTTTCTTAGTATGTTCATTTTGCTCCAATTTTTAGTTATATTTCTGTGACTTCTAGAATTTTGTTTTCCTCTCTTTCCTAGTTTCTTAATGTGGAAGATGACAAAATAGTTTCAAAGAATCCTATACCGAGAACAGCTAGATTTGTCAACCTGCCATTTGCCATGCAGGTTTCAAACTTGCCAGCCACTACAACCATGAAAATAACTGCTGTTTTATGTCAGTTTCCTCTGAATTGAAGGGAAGAGCAGTGATGCGACAGGAAATTTCCAACAATTCACTGAGCTGACTGCAGGTTGTGCAGAGGATTCCAGGTTTGTGGCTTGCCTGAGTTGTCGCCTACGGCAGGGTGGGCCTTTGGAGATGCTGCTTGGTTTCTGCTGTTACTGTTGTCTTGCCATCCTTGCTCCTGTAAGTAACGCCTCATCAGTACTCCCACTACCAACCCCAATAAAAACATATTGGCTCACCAAATTGGGCTCTGGTGAAACTGTTTCTTCAGTTTGTGATGAGCTCTTTTGTGACTTGAGTAGACTTGTATGTTACATCTCCCCAGGAAAAGGCAGTCACACAACTGAGGAAAGCAAACCTGGAAGATACGAAGAGAGGGCATCAAGGAGATGCAGGTCATGAGCCTGGCCACATGAATATGAACACTTGTTGACCCTCAGAGAACTATATATCTAAAACTTTGTTACTATGGGTGAAGTATAATACAATAAATTTGCTATTCAAAGTACAGAATTTTATTCTACTATTTCAACAAAGGGTTAGAGATATGGCTCAGCATCTAATAACACTTGTTCTTCCAGAGAGCTGAATTTCAGGACCCACATAGGGCGACCCACAGTTGCCTGTAACGCCAGCTTTGATAGGCCCTACATCCGTTTCTAGCTTTCACAGGCACCCACACATATGTGGAAAATACAGCCCCATATATCCCACACCTCCACAAAGACTTCCCCTAAAACACACAAATCTAAAAAAAACAGAAACAAAAAAAAGTTAAGAATACTAGGATAGCTTAATGGACTCTACTTTCAATTGTGTGGTAAACTTCTTTATTATTTATCTGTTTGTTTGTTAGTTTGAGACAGAGTTTCTCTATGTAGCCTTGGCTGTCCTGGACTCACTTTGTAGACCAGGCTGGTCTCAACCTCACAGAGATCAGCCTGCCTTACCTCTGAGTTCTGAGATTAAAGGCATGTGCCACCGCTCTTGCTCTTTTAATTATTTTTTTATTTTTTGTACTTTATTATTTTTAAATTAAATTTTCATTTTTATATTAATTACAGTTTATTCACTTTGTATTCCAGCTGTAGTCCTCTCCCTTCTCCCCTCCCAATTCCACCCTCCCATCCTCATCTCCTCCTATGCCCTTCTCCAAGTCCATGGATAGGGAAGGTCCTCCTCCCTTTCCATCTGATCCTAGCTTACCTTGTCTCATCATAACTGGCTGCATTTATTTATTAATGTATTACAAATTATTCACTTTGTATTCCAGTTGTAGTCCTCTCCCTTCTCCTCTCCCAATTCTACCCTCCCACCCTCATCTCCCATGCCCCTTGCCCAGTCCACTGATAAGGGAGGTTCTCTTCCCCTTCCATCTGACCTTAGCCTATCAGGTCTCATAAGGGCTGTCTGCTTTGTCTTCCTCTGTGGCCTTACCAGGGGTGCAGAGCCAGCCACTGAGTTCATGTCAGAGACAGTCCCTGCTCCCCTTACCAGGGCACCAACTTGTTTAACTAATGACTTTAAGCCTAGAGGACACCACATGATTGTATTTATGCAAAAGAAAGGTGGAAAAGATGAGAAACAATGTAACTTTTATTCCTGTCCTAGTGTTCCTTTCCTAGTTATGACTATAGCAATCTCTCTGAAAGGCTCTGCCCTGCAGGGTATCAAAGCACATGCTGAGACTTATGGCCAACTGTTGGGCAGAGTGTATGGAATCTTATGAAAGAAGTAGGAAATAGTAAGATCTGGAGAGGACAGGAGGTCCACAAGGAGAGCAACAGAACCAAAAAAATCTGAGCACAGGGGTCTTCCCAGAGACTCATACTCCAACCAAGTACCATGCATGGAGATAACCTAGAACCCCTGCACAGATGTAGCCCATGGAAGTTCAGTGTCCAAGTGGGTTCCATAGTAATAGGAACAGGGACTGCCTCTGACATGAACTGATTGGCCTGCTCTTTGATCACCTCCCCCTGAGAATAGAGCAGCCTTACCAGGCCACAGAGGAAGACAATGCAGCCACTCCTGATGAGATCTGATAGACTAGGATCAAAAGGAAGGAGAGGAAGACCTCCCCTATCAGTGGATTTGGGGAGGGCATGTGTGGAGAAGGAGGAGGAATGGTAGGATTGGGAGGGGAGGAGGGAGGAGTTTATGGGGGGATACAAAGTGAATAAAGTGAGATTAATAAAATTTTTAAAAAAAGAGTTGTAGGTCTCTGTTTTTTTTTTTTTTTTAGTTTACTTTAGTTTTGAGATTATAATGTAACCACAACATGTCACCTTTTCCTTTCCTTCCTTCAACCCTTCCCGTTCTTCTTTGAATTCATGGCCTCTTTTTTTACTAATAATTTTTACATGTATATATGTATGTATATATGTATATCTATATTTGGCACATTTGAGCCAAATACATATATATTTAATACTTGAAGCATTTTTTTTCAAACCATTACTGACTAAAGCATAGACCACACTTCTCTTCAGTTAGGTAGCTTTCACTCTCCTGTACCAACCAGCTCAAGTTGCTGTCCTAGGAAGTTCTTTGGAAAACTCACATTAGAGAAAATGTCAACATTCTATGGAAAATATGGCCTTCTAGGGCCAACGCTACTGCTTCTCATGCTATTTTCTGTTTGATTGTATATTTTGTTCCATATTAGTTATCTTCTGCATAATAATAATTGCTGCTAATCCTTAGCAGTTGAAGAACACTGCCTCTACCTCTTTGTGTCAAGAATCCAGCATTGCCTATCTTGGGTGCCTTTGGCTTTAGGTGTATCGTATGGTCAGCACTAGCCTATTCATCCAGAACTGCTGAAGCAGCTTCTGCTGCTGTGTGCCTGGCTGGCGGACAACCTTGTACTCTTAGTAGGTGTACTCTTAGTGGTTGGACACTCTATATCTGGCTTCACGGTTACCACGTACAATGCATGACACTTAGTTCACCAGAATTATCCAGAGTGACCAAGATATATTTTAGAGCCTTTAATCATATCATTTAAAAATGAATAATCGTCGACTTCTGTTATATTCTATTTGCTTTTTGAGAGAATCAGTAATACTATCCTATAGATTCAGCAAAAAAAAAAAATCATATAAGGGTACAAATACATGAACAGTTTTAGAAATTGTTGGAAGTTAATTCTCAGTCAGGCACCTTCCCTGATGGAGCAGCCTGACAGCATGTGTCTGACAACCACTTCTCACTGTTTCTGGAGTACATTTTTTTAGAGACTGGACCTCTTCCTGCTCTAGGTGGTTTCCTCCTTAAGTACCCTTGGCATAGATGCCGCCACATAACATGACTTCAGTATTCTCTGATCTAAGCTAAACTGATCTTCCTTTGTGAGCTCTTCATTAACACCAGCTCAGTAATGCCTCCAATTCTTTTCATGGTTTTGCTTATTTACTTTTATATAATCAAAATTATTTCCTTACATTCTGTCCTAAATCTAATTCAAAAATCTATATAGTTCTATAGAACTTTGATGCATATGAGTCATATTCATGCGCATCTCACACTTGGGTTCACGTTATTTAGATCTTCTATTGCCTTTTAGGCTTGTTCTCACTTTTATACATGTTCGCTACTAATGAATGGCAGATTTATGCTGTATGGTGTAGTTTATGTTTCTGTGATTTCACCATAATGGAATTACAAAGCATTATTTAATATTAAGAAGTATTATTAAAATAATGCACCTTTCCCCCTTATGATTTTAATCCTTTTAAAATAACATGATGGCATTCACTAAAAACATTTTTTTTCTTTTTAGTGGCAATGTATGTTAAGCCAATATAAATGAAGTGTTACTGTGCTGGGAAGTTAATAGTGAGTTTCAAGGGCCAAGGTATTCATTTTAAACATAAAAGCACATTTATGAACTTACATGTCAAATCATGCACAATATTAAATTTGTTTTACAGCATTAAAATAAATAATGCTTTTGTCACAAAACTTGATAAGCTGAATTTGATTCCCAGAATCCCCATTGTAGAAGAAGAGAATCAACTTCTACAAGCTGTCTTCTGACATCCACAGGCATCATGGCTCTACACACACACACACACACACACACACACACACACACACAAAACCACACCACCCTAAGAATGTAAATTGATACATAACTGCAATGAAAATATTAAAATTTTACCAAAATATTTAAATTCTTTTATTTTAAAATATTCAGCAAATCGGGTTATTTATGTATTTATTATGTGAATAATGATATTTTAAAATAAATTTATGACTATTTTTCTTGTTGAAAATTTAAATTTTGTTATTATTGTGACAATAATGTGTTCGTGGTGTGTGTGTGTGTGTGTGTGTGTAAGTGAAGTGTGTGCATACCAAGGTGTACATGTGAAAATCAGAGGTCAACTTTGTGGAGTCATTTCTCTCCTTCATTTACATGAATTCAAGGTATAAAATTCATTTCATAGGCTTGTGTAGTAAAAAAAAGAAAATACCGTTACCAACTGAACCATCACACTTACACCCAAACAAATACTTTTTCTTACTTTGAGTTTTAATTATTTGCAGGATGTAGACATGGATCAGTGGTTAAGAACACTTGCTGCTCTTGCAGAGGACCTCTCTGGGTTCAGTTCCCAGTACCCACCGGTGGCTCAGAACTACCCACAACTCAGTTCCAAGAAATCTGATGCCCTTTTAAGACTTACTCAGGCACTAGTCAAACACGTGGTAAAATGCATATAGGTCAAAACATGCACAATATAGGTCAAATTATGCACATTGCATAATTCCTATTGAACTCTTTTCGCCCTGCAGCTCCTCCTATGCCCCCAACTCACACCCCAATAGATATAAATAAAGAGATAGATAAATGATAAATGATAGAGAAGCATTTGACAGAGATAAGTAGATAGACAGAATTGATATTTAAAATTATTTCATGAGTTTATTGATTCACAAAACAAAACAAAGAAAATGGATGAATAGCTTCTGTTGTTTCAGTCACTAATTACTGAAACTTAAAAAAATACGATTGATGCAACTTAAGCAACTTAAGGACAGTATAAATTATATGCTTAAATTAGTAAGAAAAGTAATGGAAACCAAATATAACTTTTTTACGTATATAATTTTTATTTTTTATATTAATTACAGGTTATTTACTTTGTATACCAGCTGTAGCCCCCTCCCTCATTCCCTCCCAATCCCACCCTTCCTCCCCCTTCTCTTCCATGGCTCTCTCTAAGTCCATTGATAGGCGAGGTCCTCCTCCCCTTCCATCTGACCCTAGTTTATCAGAACGGGGAGTTAGAAAGACCTGGAAAGGACAGAAGTTCCACAAGGAACAAAAATATCTGGGCACAGAGGTCTTGATTCTCCAACCAAGGACCATGCATGGATATAACCTAGAACCCCTGCTCAGACTTAGCCCATGGAAGCTCAGCATCCAAGTGGGTTTCCCTAGTAAGGGTAACAGGACTGTCTCTGACAAATATAACTTTTAAAGTGAAAGTAGTTCAATGGTCTTTTGCAGTAAGTGGTATATCAGGCTTCTTCTGTTTGGATCCATCTACACTGCCTAGGAGTCACACTCCATGAATCATCTACCAACCTCCTTCACCACACCTTCCTGTAGCTCCCACACTGTTTTTCCCACAGGAGATCAGCTTTCAGGGCCTTCTGCAGAAAGTAAGGAACCCTTTTCCACCTATTTAGGCCGACTTCTTCTGCTCCAAATCTTCTTGTAAATCCCACAGAAGAAAATGGGTATCTCAATTGTAAAGAGATTTGGTTTCCACTGAACATTTTACTTCCATTCACTGAAAAAGGGGATGGAGGGGGACAACTTGAAGAGACAGATAGAAAGACAGACAGACAGACAGTAGAGAAAAATAAGCATAACATGTCTTTTCTCTAATCTCATAATGATGACACCTAATGAAAGTGACCTGGAAGAATTTCCATGTAAAGGCTGTAAAAGATGTTTAGAAGTATGTTCAGATAACTGGAAAAAGACATGAAAGTTCTCCAAGAGAATAAAAACAGAGAAGAATGAAATTAGAAAGTGTATTCAAGATATAAAAGTAGAATGCAACAAGAGATAGACTTATTGAAGAAAAGCCAAACTGAAAGTCTTAGATGTAAGAAATTTAACAAGCCAAATGATAATCTCAGTGTGGGGATGGAGTGACGGCTCTGTAGGTAAGAAAACAGAATGTTCTTCTAGAGAATTTAGTTTCAATTCCCAGCACCCACATGGCAGGTCACAATGGTCTATAATTTCAGTTCCAGGGGAACTGATACACTAACAGACATACACGCAAGCAAAATACCAATGCACACTTTAAAAAATTGATAAATCATTAAAGAAAAAAAAACCTTCCGTGAAGAGCTTTATCAGGAAAATCAGTCATGCAGAAGACAGAAAATTGGGATGAAAGACAAAGGGTAGACATTGTATCACTCAGTAAACCTCAGTGGTACATGAATATGTGTGAACAGAACCTAGCACAGCTATTGGATACCATGAAGAGACAGAACCTTCAGAATATAGGCACAAAAGAGGAGAATGCCATAGCAAAAGTACAGAGAATATTCTTAATAAAAATCATAAAAGTAAAATTTTCCAAACCTAGAGATAAAGTTTCATCCAGGTAGAGGAGTATTAAATGGAACTGGCAGGCAAAAATGAACAAACAAAAAAACAATAAACAAACAAACACATGAATTTGGAAGAAAAGTAATAGGGAAGGAGTTGGAGTCAAAGGAATAAGAGGTCGATTTTATAAAACTTCATTACATGCATGTGTGAAAGCCCCAAACGATTAAAAACAAAACAAAACAAAACAAAAAAACATTGCAGACATGCTCTCATACGCCTTACGAAGCTTTAATTTTGTTATCTTACTATTGATTGTTATATGAGTACCTATTTATTCATTCCATATGTTTATATGTCCCTACTCTCCAAAAATCTGTAGAATAATTCATATTTCAAATACATTCAGGCACATTCTCTGAGAGGCTAATTCAGACAATGCTTTTATTTCATGATATTTTTTATTTAACTTTTATTAATTACACTTTATTCATTTTGTATCCTCCCATAAGCCCCACCCTCCTCCCCTCCTGATTCCACCCTCCCTCCCCTTTCTGCATGCATGCCACTCCCCAAGTCCACTGATAGGGGAGGTCCTCCTCTCCTTCTTTCTGATCTTAGTCTATCAGTTCTCATCAGAAGTGGCTGCATTGTCATCTTCTGTGGCCTGGTAGGGCTGCTCCCCCCTCAGGAGGAGGTGATCAAAGAGCAGGCCAATCAGACTATGTCAGAGGCAGTCTCTCTTCCCATTACTATGTAACCCATTTGGACACTGAACTGCCATGGGCTACATCTGTGCAGGGGTTCTAGGTTATCTCCACGAATAGTCCTTGGTTGGAGGATCATCCTGAGTGACTTGTCCCAGAAGCAAAAAGACACACACGGTATATACTCACTCATATAAACATACAACATAGGATAAACCCACTAAAATCGGTACATCTAAACAAACTAAGCAAAAGAGAGGACCCTAACTAAAATGCTCAATCCCCATCCTGAAAGGCAAAGAGGATGGACATCAGAAGAAGAAGAAAACTGGAAACAACCTAGGAACCTGCTACAGAGGGCCTCTGAAAGCCAGAAGAAGAAAATAGGAAACAACCTAGGAACCTGCCACAGAGGGCCTCTGCCCTGCAGACTATCAAAGCAGATGCTGAGCCTGATGGCCAACTGTCAGGCAGAGTGAATGGAATTTTATGTAAGAAGTGAGAAATAGCAAGAGCTGGAGAGGACAGGAACTCCACAAGGAGAGCAACAGAACAAAAAAATTTGAACACAGGGAACTTCCCAGAGACTCATACTCCAACCAAGGACTATTCTTTCATGATATTGAAGGAATCACTGACTTCAATGGGTTCCAACTTAGTGTTAAACAGATATTGGTGATACCAGTGAGTGTTTGATAGTTGTGTTAGATGATTGCTGATCAGCTTAATTGTATGATTGACACAAATCTATAGCCCTAAAAGCAGAAACAGTGAATTTCCCCTTCACTTTATTGCTTCCTAGATTTAAAATGGTGCCTGGTATGCACCATTTTACATTCTGCAAGTACTTACTGAATGAATCCATTTATGCTAGATTAAGCATGGGTTTCAGGCCACCTTACCCTGATTTTTACTCTATAGTGCACTAATTATATAAATGTAAATTAAGACAGTGTACATTAAATCCATAAAACAGCCAACTTCTACTGTGCTGGAAAAGGTAAATTTCAAGTTTTGAAGTAATCAGTATATTCATAGAAACACATTTTATAATATACAGCTTTCTTTTTCTCACTTCAAGGCTTTTTCTTCATTTTTTTTCATAACTTGATACATGATATTCATCCCCAAATGACTTCATGCGGCAGGACAAACATGTGTGACAGGGCACTAGCTCTGTGCCTGCCCTATGTACTATTTGCAAGCTGTAAACACAACATACATTAACTTGCTTAATCCTTTCTTTCTAAGTGAAGTTGATATATTTAATGTACTCATGTTGTGGATAATAAAATGAAGGCCCTTAGGAAATAGCAATGCAATTGAAGTGATATACTTATAACTAATGATGGCTTTTAAATATACAGTCTCAGACTCCAGAATGTGCATTAAATAACCCAGAATGTTAGCTGTGTGAATAACATGCTCCTAATTACTTGTAAAACTACAATTTTCTGGACTGGCAAAATAGCTCATCCTATGAAGTACTTAACACACAAGCTTGGAGATGTGCATTTAATCTGCTAAACATACAAAAAAAAAACTCAACAGGATGACACACAAGCTTGAAATCACTGCATTTATGAGGTGGAGCTAGCCAGATAGATCCTTAAGGGCTCCCTGAACAGCTAGTCTACTCTGTGAGCATCTGGCCACTAAAAGACCCCATCCTTAAAAAAAAAAAAATTATGGCCAATGCCTGAGGAAAACTGCCAAATTGACCTCCAGTCTCTACACATGAACCCACAGAGAAGTGAACAAACACATTCGTATTTATTCACATATACATCAAATAACATTATGATAAAACTACAACACTCTTTCATAGTTAACATGGATCCTGGTGGTATAATAAGGGCTTTCCATTACAGAAATTACTAAAACTATGTAGACTCTAAGACTTTATTGCAAATTAAAGGCATCCCTGCTAATTATTTTTGGTTTAAGGTTATATTTTTTTTCTTCTATGAAGATTAGAATTAGGCCTCAAATCACAATTTAAATTTGCATTACATCAACTTTGCTTTTCTCTGCATGTTACTTATTCTTTTTTTTTTTTTAAAATATCAGCTCTTAATTTTATTTGGTTAATCTTTAGATCATTGCCACACCAAAAGTTAAATACATCAGAGTCAAAAATACAGAAAGAACAAACGGCAGTAATGTCTCTAAGGAAAGTAATTTTAGTTAGTAAATGTGGCAAAGATTGTTTATTTGAAATAATACCGTATTAGCCATAGCCTCACCCAAATATCTACATTAAGAAAAAGGCCCAATATTTAGATCCTCTGAACTCTTCCAGTTCTAGTAGCACATGCTACTTATTCTTACACCTGTTAGCACAGATGTATCATTAACCATACAGCTCACTTGTGCAAACTCTATAACATTAAGGCAAATAAAGTATTTTAACTACTAAGCATATTCCCTGAAATACTGACTTTCAATAAATGCAAGTGGCGATAATACCTCTTGTGAGGATTATAACTTAATTATTCTGTTTTCAATAACTGTGCTAAATCTCATCCCCATATTTAATTAAGGCTTACAGTTCAATATCCTCAGTAGCATGTTATTAAATTTCATAGTTAGATAGATAGAATGAAAAATATTTCCTATTGTTCTTTTTATTTAATTGCAACAATTCATTCTTATTTTACAACAGATGAACAAACAACTTCTAAGAAAGTTTGACTGTAAATAGAATTATTTACCTGAAATCATAATGTTAAATACAGCAGATTAGTATATTGGTCCTTTGAAAGTGCACCTGCATTACATGTGTCCTTTTACTTTTATCTCCACCGGTAGTCAGCAATCTTGTTCAAAGTCTGATCTTATATTTTAAAATTAAAAAATGGAATATAAACAAACCCTAATTTCCTTTTTATATTTGAAAAATATGTCTATTAAAAAGTTGTGCTGTAGAGGAAATAACACATCTTTAGCTAATGAATATTATAGGATTTATTTGGGAGTTGTAGACTAATGTTCAGTTATAAATGTATGCTCTGAGTTTAGTCTCTGGGTCACAGGAAACCACAGGTTCAAATTAGCTCTTCCAAACACTAATCCACCAAAAGAATATGAGGTTTAACTTAAAGTTTGTTAAATTGAAAAAATCAATCACTATATTTACAAATTAACAAACCTCCAACTCTTCCCTGGTAACAATTTAAAAAAAATCATCAAAATTTTAACATTAGATAAAGATTATTTTGCCTTGATTAGGAAGATAGCTCAGTGTGCAAAAACGCTTGATAGATAACCATAAGAACTTAACTTGATTTTCCTCCCTCAGAACACAAAGCCAGGTACAAAGACTTGCATCTGTAATCACAGTGAAACGAGAGGAGAAAAGTGGAGAACACCCAACAGCAGCAGTGTTCACCTTGTTTAGGTAAGGCTGGAGATGAAGACTGAAGCCTGAGGTGGTCATGCACATGAATGAGCACATACACATGCATGAACACAACACACACACACACACACACACACACACACACACACACACACCAATTTCTACAAGCAACAGGAATGGAATCCTACCTACTGTAATGTGGATGATGAGTTTACACCTCTGTAGTTTTCCAAGTCACAGTTACCACTAAGCCAACTTCAAAATACCTTTCTATTCCCTCTAATTCCCCTGACAAAAATCCCATTTTGACAAGATAATATTTCAAAGAACAAAATCTTTAAAGTTCTATTACCCTAGATAAATACTAAATCATGGTAGTATAGTGTACCCTTTTTCTTTTATTGCCACAAATTCATCTTAATGTAAGGTCATATACTCACTTGTTCTTAATTTTCATAAATTAAAGAGAAATAAAGAATAAATGCACTAGCAATGTTAAGGATATATGGCACTGTACAAATGTAGACACCACTGAAAATGTCCTTGGTGAAAGCAAAGCTATGGCTTAGACAGTAACTAAATGTCAGTTGTGTACCTAATATGTGAGGTACACAGAACCAAGGTCAAATACAATGAGCTCGCTTGTGGTTTATAAGGATATTAGAGATCAAGATTTTAGAGATGAAAACATTTTACTCCTTTATGAACTTATTTCTAAAAATGCATAATTATGAATGAAGACAAGCAAATTCTCAAGTATTAATAAGTAAATACCATCATTGAGGTTCTCCAACAAACTGATGATTGTAAATATACTCAGTTGTTTGTACAAAGTAATTTTCCCTCTATACAGTTTTGATTGTGTCTTCAGCTCAGGTAATATATGCTGTGGGAAACAAAAAGATACTGTGACAGCACCTGCCTTCCTTATCAAGTGATCTGAAGCTGGGTTCAGGTCAACAGCATTTAAAATTCCAGCTAAAGATTAAACAGCGAATGGAACATTCTAAGGAGAAAAGAAAGAAACTCATGTGTGATAGAAGCAAACATTAACCAGAGCCAGTCATGAAACAGTTCTTGTGTCTTCCCAACCTTGTTTTTATTTTCTTTCTGTTTTCCAACTTCAGAAACATAACAAATACCACTGTTGAATTGTTTCTTTCATTTTCAGAAAGTTTTTTAGACCACTTAACTTTTCAGTGTCTCAGTTTTTCATCTGGAAAATAAGTAGCAGGCTAGAATGTGACCAACAAATCCCAGGGTGTTTATTCTACAGCTTCAAGGCAAGACTAGAAATAAAGCCAGTACTTACCCTGTCTCTTCTACATTGAATTTCAATTTAGACTAGAACACCTAGAGGCACCAAAATTATGATTTTAGGCCAAATATACTCTATAACTAATCTATGTAATCTATTTCATACCCTTTTGTGGTTCTAATGGGTAATCTTGTCTATAAGACCAACAATCAAAAATTAAGACCTTGTTTTAATTCTCAGTGTTCCTGCCTGGCTTTTGTAAACACTGAAAATATTTGAGTGAATGAATGAACAAATGCAGTACAATAAATGCATCACATCATTGACATGCTTACATTGAAGGCAAAAGAGGAACAAGAATATTTAGATAAGCCAAATATTCAAAACCAGTCAGATATTCTAAATCCTATGGCAGACCTTCAAACATCCGTCTGTGCTTCTGTAAATAAACAGATGTTACATCTTCAAAACAATGCTTAGCAAGCTGCTAGTTCTCTTTATTCAATTTCACTGTTGCTATGGGCAACACATACAAAAATTCTCCTACTACATTTACGAAATTTAGTTCCTTACATTTATATGGTTAATATTTTTAATAATTCCAGATTACTTTTTCTTTACAATTTACACTTTTACACTTTATGAAAAACATTGTCTCCTCTAAAATTATGATTTTTAAAGCCATTTCACACATGTAAATTTTATCATAAAGATTTCGCACAAATTCAAATTTATACAATGTAGCTCTTCACAAAGTATAACTACAGTGTGTTTGTTTGTTTATTCATTTTTATATGATGTGTGCCAAATATATTTCTGTGTGCACATGTGTGTCTACGTATGTGTGGTTGTATGCCCTGTGTAGGTTAGAGGATAATCCTGCCTGTCAACCCTTTTCTACCTTGTTTAACGAAGGTTATCTCTTTTGCTGTTCACCTCTGAGTGTTCCAGGCTGCCTGTCCTCTAATACTCGAAGGAACCTTCCTTCTCCTCTTCCCATGTCACAGTAGGAGTAGTGGGATTAGAGATGCCTGGTTTGTTGCCAGCATGGAGATCAAATTCCAGCCTTCACACTTAGGAGCAAGGACTTAACTTACTCAACCACCACATATGGATGCAGGTTAGCTGGCCATCTCCTTTCTCTTCAATGGTTGTCTGTGTGGTCTTGTTTTATAGTAGTGAACATAACTGAAATAAGCACTTCATCAATATTTGCCCTGAGTTAAAGGAGTAACTTTCCCAGCTTTGTCTACTGTGCAGGAGCATTAGGCTTTTAGTGCAATATGACTTCATTAGATGACATTCAAGATAAAGTAAAAAGTTAAGAACTCTTTGCCTAACCACAGCAGAGGTAGAAAGATTAGTTAATTGAAAAAAATAAGAAAATATAGAATTTAGTACATTATAGAAGATCCAAGAGTTATGGAATTCTTGCTGTTCCATTTGTCTCTTCCTGTATTAATAAATCTTCACAACCATTAAATAGTATCACACAAAAAAAGAAAACTTGCACTTTTGTTATATCAAATTCTGGTCTAGTCTGGGCTTAGATATTGACTTTGGCAATTTGGTTAGAGTGTCATTCTGTAAATACTGATGGTAACTATGACTTTATGCCTGAGTCCTCAGCACTCAACAGTGTGGCCACTTCCCACATGTCCTATCTAAAGGCTGTTCATGTGAATATCAGTATTCTTAGAGGACAGGAGAAGCTTTTTATGTTTATTGTTTTCAAAGTCCCAGAGCATTCCTTCCTACACAATCTGTTGATCAAAATAGTGGTTAAGTCTAAATCAGACTCAATAGAAAAGGCGTAAATTCCTATTTACAGCCGAAAAAGTAAGTGGCATTTGGGAAAAATATGAGAGGAATTGTAAGGGTTCTGTCTTTGGAAACTCTACTTATTGTTCTAGCTACACATTAGTATAAATAGGGTGGTGATGACCGGAAACCACTGAAAAGATCCTGAAAGTGTGTATGTGATTTTTAAACAGGGGACCCTAACTCTTTTGCCCTTCCGCAGCTAAACTATGCTCTCCGATATTATCTATGTATTTTTTAAAAAATGGAAAATATCCTTGTTGTGTACTTGAGCAAATTTTGGGTATATACTTAGCAGTGGTATAGCTTGGTCTTGAGGACGCGTTATACCTAATTGTCTGAGTAAGTGCCAGATTGACTTCCAAAGTGG
Organism: Psammomys obesus; assembly: GCF_907164565.1. Lineage (NCBI taxonomy): Eukaryota > Metazoa > Chordata > Mammalia > Rodentia > Muridae > Psammomys > Psammomys obesus. The sequence continues at coordinate 20,546,611 of NW_026596091.1, read as the reverse complement.
TTGTACATTCCCATCAGCAATGGAGGGGGGTTCCCCTTTCTCCACAACCTTTGGGAGTTAGTATGATGGGGAAATGGGGAAAGGATAGGATCCCCACAAGGACCAAATATATCTGGGCACAGGTTTATTTTTTATTTTTATTTTTTTCTGGAACTGTTTCTCCAACCAAGGACCATGTATGGATATAACCTAGAACCTTTACTCGGACGAAGCTCGTGGTAGCTCAATAAAAAACCAGATTCCTATAGTAAGGGGAACAGGGACTATCTCTGACAGGAACTCAATGGCAGGCTCTTTGACCTCCCCACCCCCCAAGGGAGGAACAGTCCTGCTAGGCCACAGAGGAGGATTTTGCAGCCAGCCCTGAAGATACCTGATAAAACAGGGCCAGATGAAAGGGGAGGAGGTCCTCCCCAATCTGTGGCAGAGAGAAGCTGAGGGAAGGAGGGTGGGATTGGAAGGGAATAAGGGAGTGGGATACAGCTGGGATACAGAGTTAATAAAATGTAACTAATAATAATAAACAATAAAAAATGAAAAATAATATCCATTAGATTCCTGGAAAGGGTAATAAATACAAACTAGGAATGCTGTTACCACTCACACATTAATTTACCAACTCTTGTTAGTTCCACAGTCTTGTAAAGAAAGTTCAGTGGATAGTTGGTATTTTCCCCTCTGAGCTGACATGCTTGTCAAAATGAAGAAAATGCAAATATATACAAGCTATAATATTTTCAACTCTAGAGAGAATTAGAGGTCTAGGGTAGTGCTAAACACACCAAAAAGATGGAAGACTAATCAGAGAAGCCCTAATTTGTGATAGGGGGTTGCACATTTTGAAGGGTTTTCCTTTTCTCCTAGTTGTTGTGCACTAGACTACGGTGGCTTTTAAGTGGATTTCCTTAGTGGAGGCTGTGCCACCAGAAACTCAATAAATCTGAAGGTCATAGGCCTTCTTTCTGCGATGATTACATTTTTTTTTCTCTTTTGTGGATGATAGCTTTGAATCTTCAGATATGTGTGTTTCACTTAGAATATTCATAGAATATTAGTCAAGAAATTAGTAGGAACTCATGAGAGAAAGGTCTTTCAAAAGAGAGGAGATAGAAGGAAATAGTATAAAGGGTTACAAATGACTATGGAACAGAAATGGCCTAATTAAGGAAGGGGAGAAGATGCAATACATACAGGTATAATTAGAACTAAAGACCTTTGGAGATTATTTGGAAATCTACTATGGAAGTGTCATAAAAGATTAATATAGGTATGTTCCCAGGTGTTATATATATATATATATATATGCATAATATATACATATATTATGTATAATAGCTGCTTGCTTTAAGAGAATTTTCTGCTCTTTGAGTGGATCAATGTTTGATTGCCAGCACCTATACGGTAACTTAAAATCTATAGTTAAAGGGACCTGATGCCATATCCTTGGCTTCCACAGTTACTAGGCACATAAAAGGGACACAGACAAATGAGCAGGCAAAACTCAAATATAAATACATATAAAATATATTTTCAATTTTAAAAGGTAAATATCATTACTATAACATGAATGAAAATTGATTATGTGTTAAATAAACCAAGCACAGAAAGACAAATACTGTATGAGTCTATGTATATGGGGTATTTAAAATACTTTAATTTAAAGGAACAGTACAGACAATAGAATTTAAAAGTTGTAAGATTGGAGGAGGTACAAAAGGGATTATTTAGCAGACATAGATTTCAAGGTTTCAAAATGAAAATATTCAAAAGATGTTTCACAACTATGTTAACTTACTTAAAATCAATGAATTTCATACTTAAGTCATAGTTAAGATGTTGTGTGCTGTTTTAAAAAACACAACATGAGGGCTGGAGCCATGGCTCAGTGGTTAAGAGTACTGTCTGCTCTACTAAAGGACCCACATTCAATTCCTGGCACCCACATGGCAGCTTGCAAGTGTCTGTAATGCCAATTCCAAGGATCTGACACCTTCACACCAATGCACATAAATAAAATTTAATAAATTAAAAAAAAACAACAACATGACACAGTTCCTTGGTTTTCCTGTTTATAATTTCTAGACTTATTTCAAATTGTGTGAGAGAAAAGAATTAAAATGGAATAGTGCTATAAAGGGACTATAATGTCCCCACTGAATACCACAAGAAAGCAAATAAAAATCCCCGTACCAGGAAATAGTTTCTTTTTTTGGAGTTGGCTACTGAGGTCCCATATTTCTCTAACATTACTTGACACTGTTAATGTTCTTGACTACCCTCCAGAGCCTGATGGTAATACCATTTTGCTGGATATAAAACATATTTACATTACAGACCATGTAAAGAACAAGTTGCTATCATCTGGAAGCTTTATCCCTATTGGATAGCCTTCATAGCCCTGGACAGTGCTATACCTGCATCTAAAGCAGAGAAGTACTCACTAACCGCACTCAGCTGGGAACTCGGGAATGCACAGTGACAACTGACCTAATAATATTCTCACTGCGCAATCATGCCATGAATGCCATTGGAGTAAATAACCACTCCATAATTTGATATGTTACTGCTTCCCAAGATTCAACCAATATCACCTCACAGTAATGTAGCTAAGATCTTGTGGCTAAAGAGGTCATAAACCATAGGAGAGAAAATATTATCTGCCACTAAATACACACAGTATTAAGCTGATTCCTAACCATTCATCATTATGCCCATAAACTGTTGTACCTCAGAACCCTAACCAAGAGACCCATCATCAGTCAAAATGCAGAAAATTAGAGATTGTGGAATGAGCACCCATCAATGGGACATCACATCTCTCCCCTCAAGGCTCAGGGGCCGTAGTGAAAGAGGCAGAGGGCAGCAACAAGGAAACTCAAAATTGTAGTTCCACATGTGCTCTCACAACATCGCAATACCATGCATAGGAACTGTGCAAGACCAGCTGGATAAAATCAGAGCACGGAAAGGAGAGGTGTGTGTGATGAAGCTGTTCCCTGCCCTGAGGTCCTTGTGGAAATGTATATATAGCTGCTGCAAGAAGGGGGTTTTCTTTAAGTATGAGGCCTGCAATACGTTTACCAGACACCAGTGGAAGGACAGACATCCAAGAGCAGATGGGGGGGGCAAAATTATAACTTTGTTTCTTTTTAAAACAAATTTGGGTGAACATGGAAAGGATAAATTTGAGTTGGTAAGGCAAGTGAATTTAATAGCAATGCATTGCAACAAATCCTTGAAAAACTGATTAAGCACACATGAATACAATTCCTCTTAAAAAGAATATTTTATTATAAATATATTGTATCTGAATATATCGCTTATGTTTCACTTTATTTTACAATAAATTTCTGCTAAGCTATCACTGTTTTAATAGTTTTTTTTCTTTTAGATATTTATAACTAACATAAAAACAATGATAGTTTAGGAATGAATTTTATAATGCTTCTAGTATTGAAACAGTGCATAATAAGTTATCTTCAATAAATATTCATCACATCTGCCAAGAACAGTCATAAGGTATTATTTTATGAAGTTAATTAAGATAAAACTAGCTGAATGAGTAATCACTAAGAAGTATACTCTAGGATTTAAGTTTTAAAATCTTTATACTTTTGATTCACAGCCAGCAATATCACAAGATTTATTCTTAATACCTACATAATATAAATTATTCCTGGCATGTCTCCTTGGTAATGCCAGTGTTCAGACATAACCAAAGTAAATTAGCCTTAAGTGAGTAATAATCTTATCCACTAATTATATATGCAACCGTCAAGAAATATTAGTCTTCTAGTTAGTGGGTCTAAATACAAATCCCATTATCTGTATCACGGGCATGCAAGAAGTAGCTTTTGATCTGAGAGTCACTGGGTCCAGACCTCATTCTAGGGTTGATTCTTTTACCTTTTCTTCTGAGAATTCATTCACAAGATCTTTCCCCTGAGCTCCAGTTTTATTTCTGTTATAGAAGATTGTAAAGTTCTTCTTAAACATTTCTAAAAGTAAGATTTCTATTTTTATTTCTCAAAGAGTTGTATATTTTTTTTCTTTATTTTAAGACATAGTGCTAGTATTTCTTTAACACCCAAAATAAAAATTTTAGTTTAACCTTGTTTGTAGAGTCATGAATTTCACTTTTTTTTAGTAGTAAAATGAGGCTTTATTCCTCTTTCCCCTTTTAATTCTCATTAGTTTGGTTAAATAAATTCAAAGTAAACTACTGCAGTAGATTTATACATTTTAATGTTTTGAGTTATTAAAGAATATAAATAAGAATAAAAATATTTAAACATTTAGTTTGAGCACTTCTGTGAGTTAAAAAACTATCGACATTTTAATATACTGTCTTGTTCATTAATTTACTCCCTATCATTTTCACTGAAAACATGATTTTTGAACAAACATGTGCCTAGCGCAGTAAACATGGTCAAAACCCACCGAAGTCATAACCTTAGAATTCATTGATGTTATTTTGTTAAATGTTCTGTATTCTGCATTTATTCTGTTGCTATGACAAAAACTATAACTAAAAATAACTTAGGAGAGGAAAAAGTTTATTTCTAGTTATAGGTTACAGTTCACCATTGAGAGAATCCAGGGCAGGATTTTAAGCAGGAGCCCAAAGCAGAAACCATGAAGGAATCTTTCTGGATGGTGGACTTTCTGGCTTGTTTGCAGTCTTATTATTAACTAACTTTTTTATACATCCCAAGAGAGAGATAGAATCAATATGTATAGAAATGATAGGGGGAAATTTTCAGATACTTTTGAATTTGATAGATTTTATTGGCTCTTACTGAGTTCACTTAAGGAACTAAGTTCTCAGAGAACACAACCAGCAAATGCTGTGTTTCTTGGATTTTAAAATACATGCAAGTATAAAACAAGGACATTTGCTCAACCATGTTCATAGCAGCTTTATTCGTACTACCCAGATCTGGAACCAACCCAGATGTCCCTCAATTGAGGAATGGATACTGAAATTGTGGTACATTTACACAATGGAATACTACTCAGCAATTAAAACCAGGAAATCATGAAATTTGCAGGCAAATGGTAGGAATTAGAAAAAATCAACCTGAGTGAGGCATCCCAGAAGTAGAAAGACACACATGGAGTATACTCACTTAAATAAGTAGATATTAGTCATATAATATAGGATAAACATACTAAAATCTATACTCTTTTTTTAATTTAATTTTTTTCTTATCAGTTACATTTTATTAACTCTGTATCCCAGCGATGTCCCCCTCCCTCATTCCCTCCCAATCTCACCCTCCCTCATCTCCACCGTGCCCCTTTCCAAGTCCACTGATATGGGGGGGACCTCCTCCCTATTCATCCGATCCTGTTTTATCAGGTATCTTCAGGACTGGCTTCGAAGCCCTCCTCTGTGGCCTAACAGGACTGCTCCTTCCTTGGAGGGTAGGGAGGTCAAAGAGCCAGTCATTGAGTTCCTGTTAGAAATAGTCCTTGTTCCCTTCACTATGGGAAACCAATTGGTTACTGAACTACCACAGGCTACATCTTAAAGAAGCTAAACAAAAAGGAGAACCCTAGGGAAGTTGCTCAGTCCTCACTTAGGAAGCAAATGGGATAGACATCAGAAGTGGGAGGAAACAGGGAACAGGACAGGAGCCTACAATAGAGGGCCTCAGAAAGACTCTACTCAGCAGGGTATCAAAGCAGATGCTGAGATTCATAGCCAAACTTTGGGCAGAGTACAGAAAATCTTTTGAAAGAAAGGGGAGATAAAAAGACCTGGAGAGGACAGGAGCTCCACAAGGATACCAACAAAACAAAAAAATCTGGGCCCAGGGTTCTTTGAAAAGACAGATACTACAACCAAGTACCATGCATGGAGATAACCTAGACCCATTGCTCGGATGCAGCCCATGGCAGCTCAGTCTCCAAGTGGGTTCCTAGTAAGGGGATCAGGGGCTGTGTCTGACATGAACTCAGTGGCTGGTTCTTTAATCACCTCCCTTTGGGGGAAGTAAAGCTATACTAGTCCACAGAGGAATACAATGTAGCCAGTCCTGATGAGACCTGATAGGCTAGGGTCAAATGGAAGGGTAGGAGGACCTCCCCTATAAGTGGACTAAGAGAGGGGCATGGGAGGAGAAAAGGGAGGGAGGGTGCGATTGGGATGGGACAACAGATGGGGCTACATCTGGAATAGAAAGTGAATAAATTGTAATAATAAAAAAATTAAATAAAGTATTAAAGAATAAAATTCATGGATCTCTAGGAGAGATTTAGAGAGAAGCTTTTTATAGATCTCTGTGAGCGAGAGAGAGAGATTAAAAGGAGAGGGGAAAAAAGGAAGAGGAAGGGGATGAAGAATAGGGGAGAGAATGGGAGAAAGAGAGAGATATCAAAATAGAGACATGTAGAGAGATCCTATAGAGCAGAAGGGGCCATGCAAGAAAGAGTATGCCACTGAGTTGCTAATATGGGCTCCATGTAAAGGATTTACAGCAGAAACTTTCATGAGGCACTGAGTGGAAGATGAGCTAGTCAGTCCAGTCGGTTGAACATGAAGGAGTTTCGGCTTCTACTTTCTTCTTTATTTTTTCCTTTAAAAAAATTATTTTACTTTATGGGTTTTGTCTACATGCATGCCTGTGGACCACACACAGGCCTAGATCCTGCCGGGCTAAGGGGAAGGTTCCATTTTCTCCAGAACTGAATTTACAGGTGTTTGTGAACAGTTATGTGGAAGCTGGTAACTGAACCCATGTCCTCTGCAAAAGCAAGCAGTCCTCTTATCCACCAAGCCACCTCTCCAGTTCCAAAATAATGACTGCTTTTTTTTCTTTTTTTATTATTATAATTTATTACAATTTATTCAATTAGCACCCTGGCCATGGCCCTCTCCCTAGACTTCTCCCAATCCCACCCTCCTCCCTGTTCTCCCCCTATGCCCCTCCCTAAGCCCACTGTTAGAGAAGGTCCTTCTCTCTATTTGACCTAGCCTATCAGATCTCATCAGGACTTGTTGCCTTGTCTTCCTCTGTGCCCTGGTAAGGCTGCCCCTATCCACCCCCAGGAGAAGGTGATCAAAGAGTCAGCCATTGAGTTCATGCCAGAGAAAGCCCCTGCTTACTCTTACTAGGGAACACTCTTGGACACTGAGCTGGCATGGGATACATCTGAGCCTGGGTTTTAGGTCCTCTCCATGCATTGTCCATGGTTGGGATATCATTCTCTTCAGGGCCCCCAAGGATCAGTTTTCATGGCTCTGTTGGTCTCCGTGTGGAGCTCCTGTCCTCTCCAGTTCTTTCTATCACCCACCTTTTTCATAAGATTCCTTGAACTTTGCCCAAAGTTTTGCTATGAGACTCAGCTTCTGCTTCGATACCTTGATCACTGGTCTTTCCGAGGCCCTCTGTAGTAGGCTACTGTCCTTTTCCCTATCTTTTCCTGCTTCCAATGTTTATCACATTTGTCCCTCTAAATGAGAATTGAGCATATTTTTTAGGGTTTTCCTCATTTATCTTCTTTAGGTTTACAGATTTTAGTATGCTTGCTCTATATTAAATGAGGATAAATCTTATATTATATGCTTATCCTATATTGTATAATATCCACTTATAAAAAGTATATGCCATGTGTCTCATTCTGCTTCTGGGTTACCTCACTCAAGATGATCTTTACTAGTTCCCACCTTTGTCTGTAAATTTCATGATTTCCTTGTTTTTAATAGCTAAGTAGTATTCTATTGTGTAAATGTACTACAATTTCTGTATCCATTCCTCCATTGAAGGACATCTAGGTTGTTTTCAGATTCTGGCAATTATGACTAGAGCTGCTACAAACAATGTCAGTGTATAGTTGAGCATATTTTGTATATATGCCTAGGAGCGGTATAGCTGGATCTTGAGGTAGCACTATTCCTAATTGTCTGAGTAGTGCCAGATTGATTACCAAAGTGGTTGTACAAGTTTACATCCCACCAGCAATGGAGGAGGGTTCCCCTTTCTCCACATCCTCTCCAGCATGTGTTGTCACTTGAGTTTTTGATCTTAGTCATTCTTACGGGTATAAGCTGAAATCTCAGGGCTGTTTTACTTTGCATTTCCCTGATGACTACAGACATTGAAGATTTCTCTTTCATTTGCTATTCCTCTATTGAGGAGTCTCTGTTTAGCTCTGTATTCCATTCTTTAATTGGATTGCTTGGTTTGTTGATGTTTAACTTCTTAAGTACTTTATATATTCTGGATATACTCTGTCAGATATAGGTTTGGTGAAGATCCTTTCCCAATCTGTAGGCTGTCATTTTGTTCTGTTGACAGTGTCCTTTGCTCTACAGAAGCTTTTCAGTTACATGAGGTTCCATTTATTATTTGTTGATATTAGAGCCTGTGCTGTTGGTGTTCTGCTCAGGAAGTTGTCTCCTGTGCCAATGAGGTGATGGCTATTTTCCACTTTTTCTTCTAACAGTTTTAGTGTGTATGGTTTTGTGTTAAGGTCTTTGATCCACTTAGACTTTAGTTTGTGCAGGGTAATAAATATGGTTCTATTTGCATTTTTCTACATGTAGACATCCAGTTAGACCAGTAGCATTTGTTAAGTATGATATCTTTTTTTTTTCCCATTGTTTGGTTTTGGCTTCTTTGTCAAAATCAAGTATCTATAGGTGTGTGGGTTAATTTCTGGGTCTTCAGTTCAGTTCAGTTCAGTTCCATTGATTCACTATTCTGTTTCTATGCAAGTATCATGCACTTTTTATTACTGTTTCTCCATAGTACAGCTTGAGATCTGGGATGGAAATACCCCCAGAAGATCTGATATTGTATAGAACTGTGTTAGCAATTCTGGGTTTTTTGTTTTTCCAGATGAAATTGAGAATTGTTCTCTCAAGTTTGTAGGAATTATGTTGGTGTTTTGATGGGAATTGCATTAAATTTGTAGATTGCTTTTGGCAGGATGGCCATTTTCACTATGTTAATCCTACCTACCCATGAGAATGGGAGATCTTTCCATCTTCTGATATCTTCTTCAGTTTCTTTCTTCAGAGACTTGAAGTTTTTTCATACACGTCTTTCAAGTGGTTGGTTAGAGTCACACCAAGGTACTTTATATTTTTTTCTTTTGTGGCTATTGTGAAGGGTGTAGTTTCGCTAATTTCTTTCTCAGCCCTTTTGTCTTTTCTATACAGTAGGGCTACTAAATTTTTAAGTTAATTTTGTATACAAACACTTAGTTGAAGATGTTTGTTTTGGGGGTCACTCATGTATACTATCATATCATCTGTGAACAGTGATAGTTCGACTTCTTCCTTTCAGTTTTGTATCCCCTTAAGCTCCTTTAATTGTCTTATTCCTCTAACTAAGGCTTCAACTACTATGGTGAAGAGATACAGAAAGAGTTGACAGCCTAGCCTTGTCCCTGATTTCAGTGGTATTGATTTAAGTTTCTCTTCATTGAGTTTGATGTTGGCTCTAGGCTTGTCTTTACTATGTTTAGGTATGTGTCTTGTATCCCTGATATCCCCAAAACTTTAAGCATGAATGGGTGTTGGATTTTGTCAAAAACTTTTTTGCCATCTAAGGAGATTATCATGTGAGGTTTTTTCCCCTTCTGTTTGTTTATGTGGTGGGTTACATTGATGGATTTCCCTATATTGAACCACCCCTGCATGCCTGGGAATGAAGCCTACTTGGTTGTGGTGGATGATATATTTTATGTGTTTTTTGGATTCAAGTTGTATTTTATTGTGTGTTTTTGTGTCAATGTTCATAAGAGAGATAGGTCTGAAGTTCTTTTTTGTTTGATCTTTGTGTGGTTTAGGCATCAGTGGCCTCATAAAATGAGTTTTGTAATGTTCCGTCTGTTTCTATTTTGTGGAATAATTTGAAGAGTATTGTCATCAGCTCTTCTTTGAAAATCTGGTAGAATTCTTCCCTGAAACCATCAGGCCCTGGACATTTTTTGGCAGAGAGACTTTTGATGACTGTTTTTATTTCCTTGGAAAATATAGGACTGTTTAATCTATTTACCTGATCTTGGCTTAGCTTTGGTAAATGGAATCTATAAAGAAAATTGTCCATTTAACTTAGATTTTCAAATTTTGTGGTGTATAGGCTTTTGAAATAAGACTTAATGATTCTTTTAATTTTCTCAGTGTCTGTCATTTTGTACCTCTTTTCATTTCTGATTTTGTTGATTTTGATAGTTTCTCTCTGCCTTTTAGTTAGATTGGCTAAAGGTTTGTGTAACTTGTTGATTTTGTCAAAGAACCAGCTTTTGGATTCATTAATTTTTAAATTGTTTCCTTTGTTTCTAAATGATTGATTTCTCTTCTGAGCTTGATTATTTCCAACCATCTACTCCTTTTAGGTGTGTCAGCTTCTTTTTTTTTTTTTTTTTCTAGGTCCTTCAAGTGTGCCATTAGGTTGATTTTATGAGATGCTTCAAACTTCTTTCTGGAGGCACTTAGTGCAATGAACTTTCCTCTTAGCATTGCTTTCATTATGTCCCATAATTAGGGTAAGAAGTGCCTTCATTTTCATTGAATTTCAGGAATTACCTAGTTTCTTTCTTTCTTTCTTTCTTTCTTTCTTTCTTTCTTTCTTTCTTTCTTTCTTTCTTTCTTT
>NW_026596091.1:20528327-20535994 GCF_907164565.1 Psammomys obesus | reverse complement strand
TTTCTTTCTTTCTTTCTTTCTTTCTTTCTTTCTTTCTTTCTTTCTTTTTTCATTTCTTCCCTGATCAGGCTGTCATTGAATAGAGAGTTGTTTAGTTTCCATGTGTATGTAGGCTTTTTGTTATTTCTGTTGTTGTTGAGGTCTAGTTTTAGGCCATGGTGGTCTGATACGATACCAGGGATTATTTCATTCTTCTATCAGTTAAGTCTTGCTTTGTGCTCGACTATATGTTCAATATTTGAAGTTTTGTGGGTTGCTGAGAAGAAAGTATACACTTTTGAGTTTGGGGTGAAAGGTTCTATAGACATCTATTAGGTCCATTTGTTTTAGGACCTCTGTAAGTGCTCTTATTTCCCTATTTAGCTTCTGTCTAAATGATCTGTCCTTTAGTGGGAATGGAGTGTTGAAGTCTTCCACTATTAAGGTGTTGGGAGTGACTTGTGATTTCAGCTTTAATAATGATTCATTTATGAATGTAGGTGTTCTTGTATTTGGAGATAGATGTTCAGTATTGTGATGTTCTTATGGTGGATTTTTTTTCCTTTGCTGAAAATGAAGTGGCCCTCCTCATCTTTTTTGATTAATTTTGTTTGAAAGTCTGTTTTATTAGGTATTGGGATAGCTACCCCAGCTTGTTTTCTGGGTCCATTTGCTTGATAAACATTTTTCCAGACATTTATTCTGAAGTTGTGTTTATATTTGTTGCTGAGGTGTGTTTCTTGGATGCAGCAGAATGTTGGATTCAGTTTCTACAACCATTCTGTTAATCTGTGTCTTTTTATTGGAGAGTTGAGTCCATTGATATTGATAAATAATAGTAACCAATAAATGTTAGTTCCTTTTATTGTGGAGTTGTTGGTAATAGTGTTTGTGTGCTTTTGATTTTTTTTCTTGTGAGATTATCTATGTACTGTATTTTCTTGGGTATAGATGATTTCACCTACACCCGTGATTGGAGTTTTTCTTCTAGTATCTTCTGTAGGACTGGGTTGCTGTGTAGATATTGTTTAAGTTTAGTTTTGTCATGGAATATTTTGTTTTCTCCATCTATGTTGATTGAAAGCTTTGCTTGGTATAGTAGTCTGATTTGGCATCTGTGTTCTCTTAGAGTTTGCATGACATCTGTCCAGGCCCTTCTGTCTTTTTTGGTTTCTGTTGAGAATCTGATGTGATTCTGATAGGTCTACCTTTTTATGTTACTTGGCCTTTTTTCCTTGCTGCTTTTAATATTTTTTCTTTGTTCTGTAGATTTATTGTTTTGCCTGTTACGTGACATGAGGAGTTTCTTTTCTGGTCTAGTCTATTTGGTGTTCTGTAAACTTCTTTTTTGTTAATGGCCATCTCTTTCTTTAAGTTGGGAAAATTTTCTTCTATGATTTTCTTGAAAATGTTTTCTGGACCTTGGAGCCTGGAATCTTCTTTTTTGTCTATTCCTATTATTCTTAGATTTCTTCTTTTCAAGCTGTTCTTGAATTCTTGGATGTTTTGGGTTTGGAATTTATCTGATTTTATTTTTCTTTGAGAGATGTATCAATTTCTGCAATTGTCTCTTCAGTGGCCTGAGAGTCTCTCTTCTATCTCTTGCATTCTGTTACTGATGCTTACCTTTGTGGTTCCTGATCTTTTCTCTAAGTTCTCCAGCTCCAGGGGTTTCTCTGTTTGTGTTTTCTTTATTGATTATAATTGTTTTCATGTCTTGCACCATTTCTTTCATCTGTTTGAATGTGGAGTCCTGTCTTTCCCTGATGGCCTCTATTTTTTATTCATTTCCTCTTTATGTGCCTTTATTTGTGTGGCTATTTCTTTGAGAGTTTTTTTTCTTTTTCTCTTTATGTGACTCTATTAAGTCAATAAGCATAGCTTTAAAATCATTTTCCTGTGTTTCCGATTAATTAAAACATCCATTGATTTGGGGGTTGCTGGTGAAGCCATGGTATCCTTATTTTTGTTGTCTGTATTCTTTTGCCTGGATCTAGCCAACTGGTGGTTGGTAACCTTTACTGTTTTTCCTGGAGCCTGTATTGCAGATTGTGTCTGTCTATCCCTGGATTCTGGACTGTTCCTCAGGAAGATGAGTGAGGTCCACTGGTTTGAGAGTGGGTGTTGGTGTTTCAGATGCAGCTAAGGGAGGAAGGTGAGAGGCACAAGTACACAAATGCAGGAGCATGTGTGGAGATGTGCCTGCCTGGAAGGGTGGAGGGTGAGGGAGAAATGCAGGATGTCGTGCCAGCTCGGTTTGTGCGGGTGCAGTACACATATTCAGGTGCCCAGAATGGCTCAGGCCTGTCTCATTTTGAGCTACTACTGTTCAGATCTTCCTGAGTTGCACCATCTTGGTTCCAGGGATTGCTTGGGAGCACTGCACTGGGAGAAACACAGGACAGGGACTTCAATGTTGAGGATGCTGTCTCAGGGATCCCTATAGTGCCCACAGCTAGAGGTGTGGGTGGGAGGGATCCTATGTCTGCCTGCTAGAGAAGAGAGACCCAGATCTGGGGCTCTTTATGCATTCTCTCACAGGAGCACACGCTAACACGCTAACAGGCATGTGTGTGTGTGTGTGTGTGTGTGTGTGTGTGTGTGTGTGTGTGTAAAATGCTGAGGGCCCGTGAACTCACTAGCAGGCATAAGTGGTAATCTCAGAGAGCCCACGGTTTTCTGCTCTCAGATTTGGGTACCCTGTTTGGCCTTTAGAGTAAGACAGCACCCTGTACCTGGGTTTATAAGCTCCTGCTGCTGCCTCACTCCCTGCTGCGATGCTCCCTGCCACAGTGCAAAGGTGCAGCTGACAGTTTGCACTCTCGGATTTCCAGGGACATCCACAGAAGGAGTGGTGGTGGCTGGATCCAATCTGTTCCTGGTCAGGGGATGTCCCCTCTAGCTCTGGAAGCCTCAAAGTTGATGCTCTGGCTTCAGTCGCCCATCCACTCTCTAGTTTTAGAGTTTCAAATCTTCTGCCCTTCAGAAATGGTGTGCACTGTTCTCTGCCATCTTGGAGAGAACAGGCCTCTACTTTAAATGTTTTTTGTATTGTTTGTTTGTTTATAGTCTCCCTATAGCTTCTAGGCATTCAGAAGAGATAGCAGGGAGCTGGAGCCAGAATTCCAGTAAGTTCACTTTGAGAACAGTTGTTTTGGAGTTCCTGCCCTAACTGATTATTTCTATCTCTAGTTCTTATCATGCATATGCACAGAAATATATGTACAGAAAGGCACGCATATTATGAATATCTAGTTTTACTGTAAAGTTAAGGTCAGAAGAATTAAAAAAAAGAGTTAAATGGAATAAATTATTAACATTTGAAACAATCTCATATTTTTAATCCTACAGAAAATAGGGTAGGGTTGAACCCAGGGCTTCAAGCATACAGGAGCAAGCACTCTATCTACTAAGCTACAGCCACAGTTAGATTCTCTATTAAGCCTAGCAGTAATGACTTTAATTATATCACCAAGTATTGTAAATATGGACTTTCTTTTATTTCACTTTTTAAATTTTATTTTTGATATTAGAACATGATTATATCACTTCTCTCTTCCTTTTCCTACCTCTAAACCCTCCCTTGCATCCTTCTTTGCTCCCTTTAATACTCACTTTCTTTATTTGTCAAAAGTTATTGCACTCTTCACCTAATATAACCCTCTTCATCTGTATAATGTCATTTTCATATGTATGTTTCAGAGCTGACTATGAGTATTAATAAATATGCACAGATATTTTCTTTCTTAGTATTGTCTCTCTTTTATATTTAAAACTTCTCTATGCTCCTGACTCATATACTACCTGAGCCTTAAACAATGACTTCAGTTCCCGTGGATATGTTTTAATAGAATTTCTGGCTCATTCTTCTTTCATTGTAACTAGGTTCTCCAAATATAAATATGTTGAGTTTTGCTGGTGTTTTTCTCTTTTTATCTTACATCTTTTATCAGTGCCAAGCACTTGTAAATCTACTTTGCAACCCTATTTAGATTTCTTTCTTAATTTATATCAACACTTGTCTCTTTCCCAGGCTAAGTCTTATTAATCCTTATTAATTCTTGTCTTCTTCCACTATCCATCATTTATGCTTTTTTTATGAGCCTTGGTTACTTTCATAGAAGTACGAGTGATCACATTACCTTAAAAAACTTCTAACAGATTTGTATTGTACTTAAGACAGAATCTAAAGTCATTAACATGATCTACTATATCATACAGAATCTAGATACCGCTCTTCATCCTTTACATTTCCGCACCCTTGTTCTAATCCACTACTATGTTCAAATACCCCAACCCTCTCTTCCAACTAGTACAATCCTGCTTCCTTTTCTACATTGTTCCCTCCTTTTCAACTGTACCTTATTTCATCTGCAGTTGTCAGTGTAAACATTATCTTTTCTAGACAGAAGTAGGTTAATTTCATTATTGAGAGTTATATAGTACTTGACATGTTTTTTTTTTTTCTGAAATGCTTATTACAATTCAAAACACTGTTTCATTCTTGCAATGGGAAATAGTTACTGCTGTCTGCAAAGGCAAAGGTAAGCAGCACTGTATCGTAAGCTATGAGCAAAATTCTCAGTAAATGTTTCAGTGCTTGAAAAAAACGGAATGCTAACTAATCTCATGTATATGGTCTGTTTTCATTGTTCTCTAAAATATTCTTGGTGTCAAAATATTTCCCTAAGAGTATTTCATAAATTATACAAAAATCATAAACTGTACTTCTCTAAAATCTCCAACATATAGACAAGTCCTGAAACACAACAACTCTCAAATATATATCGGTTATGAGAAATGAGCAGGCAAAGACTCATGATACTGTACTTTCAAGAGAAAGTGATGATGAAGCTCACAAATTTTGGTCTGAGGGAAAACAAAAGAGAAAAAGATTAAAAGGCATCACTGCTGGTGGCTGATTAACTGCCAAATGATTAATATTAAAGAGGTACTTAGTTTTCAAATTGCTTTGTGTTTATTTTATTAATTGACATGAAAAAATCTATCCATGCATAAAATAATTTGCTTAGATGAAATTCAAATACATTGAATTCATTAAAAATGACCATTCTTTTTGTACAATTATCAGAATGATTATAGTTTTATTTATTGTCTCCACTAACCTTTCAAGGAACAGTTTAATAAAATAATGATGTTGGGTATAGAGCACAAAAAAAACTCAAAATGTATACATTTATTTATTGCAGATAATACTGAAAATTTTAATATTATTCAATATTTTTATCACTGAGTGTAGATTTTTTTCTTTGATTATGTTCTTTTTTTTTATTTTGGGTGAATTTTTGCTCATGGACTATCACAATAAGCCAGGACTTAATAAGATTAAGACATATATTTTATAAAATACATCCTTTAAAACATATTTACATACAAATGTTCTAATCTCATGTGTTTTTCTCTGTCAGATATCAAGTAAGTGAGACTTATAGCATATAAACCATATTCTAAGTAATACATCCCATTATAAAAGGAAAAATTCACATCTTACTTTCCAGTTTAAGTCTATCTTTTTTTAATAACTATAACACAGAAATATATATATATATATATATATTACAATATGTTACTATTTTCTGCAAGGCAACTAAATATATGGCACCTAAAGAGAAATTTTTTCTATTACCAAATATTTAGTTTGTCCATTGTGATTTGGGTATTTTCATTGTATTATATATGTGTATATACATATACATATATATATATATATATATACATTCATATATGTATGTAGTATAATGTAATACAAAGATTGTGAAATACCTCATTAAGTAATATTAGGAAATATGTTCTGTCCTATTTCTCTTTAATTAGCTCAATAATTGCTCCAGCTTTTCAATTTTCTTTGCCCATGGAGATTTAACTTGATACTCAACTTTCATCACATGAAAATCACAGTCATTTTTTTCCCAAGATAATCTGTTCAATTTTCCTCTCCAGAATGATTGACAAGTATTCAGAATGAGAAAAATTCAGACAATGCTCTACTCTCAGAGTCACTGATCCATGAAGAGAATAGTTTCACCCTGGAAGGAAAAAGCAAAATGAAAGTGAATTTAAAATTAGTTATATTTTATATAATGCATGTACATATGTTTATATCATAGACAATACTTAGTAAGCATATTTACATACACATAATATTGTGATATTTGTATTATGTAAAAAAACATATATAAGATCTCCAAGTATGAAGCAAGTCTGAAATACATTTGCTTAAGGTAAAGATTTTAAGAAAAGCAGCATGCACTATGGACTATGTGGACACAGAAATTAGAAATTTAGATATGATATAAAATTGACTATGTGCTTTTGGAGCATATGAGACTCCATGTTAAATATTGTATGTGTGTGTGTGTTTCCTCTTGTCTTTGAGATGAGGTTAAGTATATGTCACAACTGTCACAACTGAATAATCCAGAATAGAATGTATAGTTTGTTTTAATTATTCAGCAAAACTCCTGGGTGGTTATATTTTTTTCTGGTTATTTACATGCTTACATTATCAGAAAAAAATGTTGTTAAAATGTCAGAAAATAATTTATTAAGTGGTGTTCAGTATATCATTTTAAAGAACATGATTAAATGTTATCTAATTATACTGTGTGCAGGCAAATCGTCTTGTGTAGTTTAAGCCATTTCCAAGCATCACGTGTCTCCATATGCGACATGTGATATAAAATGCCCGCTTTTGCCATCTGCCGTGTTGCTCTTAGCAACAATAATAGCATGTGACAGTGCTTATGTGAGTCTGCAAGGAACCACAGTAGTGCATCAGAGGACTTAAGCAAAGTGAAGCAAAAATATTGATGAAGAAAACAGGACTGTATTAGTACAGTGCAGCAGTAAGACAAATAGGTAAGATAAAAAAAGAAAAAGAAAAGAAACAACTACCACACACACACACACACACACACACACACACACAAAACAAAGCAAAACAAAAAACAAATAAACCTGAAGACAGTATTTTAGGTGAGAACCAATTGTGACATAAACCAGAATTCCTAGGAGTTATCATAATATTTAATTTAATTTATGTGCAGGTAGTGTGGAATGTCCTTTCTAATCCATTCTTTCCTTATAATTTAGTTTATATTTTGTAAACAAAGTCAAATTTTATTGTCCTGCTTGATAATTATGAGAACAGGGACTGTCTCTGACATGAGCTCAGTGGCTGGCCCTTTGACCTCCCCCTCCCCCAGAGAGAGAGGAGCAGCCCTGCTAGGCCACAGAGGAGGACATTGCAGCCAGTCCTGAAGAGACCTGATAAGCTAGGGTCAGATGGAGGGGAGGAGGGCTTCCCCTTTCTGAGGACTAAAAGAGGGGAAGAGGGAGGAAGAGGGAGGGGGATTAAGTCCCATCAGTGGACTTAAAGAGGGGCAGGGACGAGATGAGGGAGGGAGGGTGAGATTGGGAGAGATTGAGGGAGGAGGCCACAGCTAGGATACAAAGTGAATAAACCATAGTAATAAAAAAATAAAAATTTAATTAAAAAATGTAGAAGAGATTTTTAAGAATAAGAAATATGAGTTATCCCAATAAAGGTAATACCATAGGAAAAAACAAAATAAAATAAATGTGTGTGCTAAAAAGAAGAAGAAGAAGAAAGAAAGAAAGAAAGAAAGAAAGAAAGAAAGAAAGAAAGAAAGAAAGAAAGAAAGAAA
>NW_026596091.1:20527350-20528317 GCF_907164565.1 Psammomys obesus | reverse complement strand
AAAGAAAGAAAGAAAGAAAGAAAGAAAGAAAGAAAGAAAGAAAGAAAAGAGGTGGTTTCATGGTTACAAGTACTTTCCACTGTTTCCATCACAGTTAAGAACAAGATTCAGAGTTGAGGCTAGAAGGATCCAGAGCAGAAAGAGCCCCATAAGAAGACCAACAGAGGCATCAAATCTGTGCTCATGGGGCCATGCAGAGACTGATGCACCAACCAAGGAACATGCATGGAGAGGAATTAGACCCTTTGCTCAGACATAGCCAATAGGCAGCTCAGTCTCCATGTGGTTTCCCTAGTAAGGGGAGAAAAGACAGTCTCTGACATGAACTCTGTTGCTTGCTCTTTGATCACTTTCCCCTAGTGTGTGTGTGTGTGTGTGTGTGTGTGTGTGTGTGTGTGTGTGTGTGGTGGGGGACTTGCCAAACCACAGAGGTAGAGGATGCAGGCATTTCTGATGAAACTTGATAGGCTGGGGTCAGATGATAGGGGAGGAGGGCTTCTCCTTTCTGAGGACTAAAAGAGGGGAAGAGGGAGGAAGAGGGAGGGGGATTGGAACTTGGAAGAGATGAGGGAGGGGGCTACAATCATAATGCAATGTGAATAAATCATTTAAAAAAGAATTTAAAAAAACAAGACTGAGGTGTCTACGAACACGTTTGTGTTAAAAGTTTTGTTGTATATATTTTGTTTTTAATGGTTATTGATGTTTTCTGTGGCAGAGTGCTTGTATGGTTTTTTAAAACAGATTATAAAGATTGTATTTATAGGGTAATATATAAGGCACTATCATTCATGTTCAGTGCAAAACCATAAGGTTTTAACATACATTTAGTTTAGGCAAATAGAAAGATCATGTAACATATCATAAACAAAGTCAAATAATCGAGCTTCTAAGATCTTCTAGCTATATCAATCTAATATCTATCTATCTATCTATCTATCTATCTATCTATCTATCTATCTATCTA
>NW_026596091.1:20485720-20527340 GCF_907164565.1 Psammomys obesus | reverse complement strand
CTATCTATCTATCTATCTATCTATCTATCTATCTATCTATCTATCTAAATTTAAAAATCCAGAGTAGCAACCTAAGGAGCACTATTAAATAGCACATATAAGATGAATGTCTTTGCAGGGCATTTAATCTTTTCATGCATGTTTCAATGCAATTAATAATCTGTTGCAAAGACAATTTTATAACGATAAATTTAGTGAAGAGAAAAATTCTCAAAAAATAAAATGTCTCCTCTTTATAATCATATTTTTACTACTTTAAAGAAAAGAAAACCTTGCACTTGACACTCCTGATAGTACAATTAGAAATACACACAACTAGGAAATGCTTGAGGAGTTTACATTGTTTGCTATTATGTGAACACAGAAAGAGTATTGCTGAGATTCCAAGAACAGGGAGGATCTCTGGTTAAATACGATCTGATCTCTAATTTACCAGAAGCTTAGGCTCCAACTTTATAACTTTCATAGATTTAAAACTACTTTCAGAAAAAAAAAAAAAAGTCACTTCTGCCTGCCCTCACTTGTGGAACTAATGTTCACTAGGACAATGCTGCTATGGTGCTATAAGCTAAAAAAAACCTCAGAGATTACCTTTAAGTCCTTGCCCTGTTCATGGGTAGAGAAGATTCTGGGCTCTTGACGCTTGGATGCTTGCTTCTTTCAGCTAGTCATTTCCATGAACCTCAGCTTGCTCCTGGCAAGTAACAGATTCCAGGGCATCAATGTGAAGCCCTTACTGTGAAGCCTCCTCCATTCAAAGTTGATATTTTTTTTCTTCCTAAATACAGAAGATGTTGAAGTTCTTTTAATATCTCCCAGTGTCTGTTTTTTGGTTGTTGAGAAAGTTACACAGCATATAAAATCATAGGAGCAGCAAATTTGAGATATGGGTGAAAAAAACAACAACAAATGCTGAACATTTGCAACCTCTTCGAAGCATTTAATCTAATCACCTTTTCATTGAGATTTGCTTTACCTGAAGAAAAAGTTTTGATTCATTCACACTACAAGGTTATTGAGAAAACCTGCAAATTGGGATACACTGTGAAAAACACTTTAAAAATGTGAAACACACTACTAAAAATCTTAGAGTACTTTGTAGAGGAATTTTGGTTCAGCAACATGGCTACTCTGGGAAGGAATTATATCCCAGGTCCCAGGTTCCTGTGATCTGGCTAGAATACACACCTTTAATCCCTCTGGTTGGAATAGAGACACACCTTTAGTATACACCTTTAATCCCAAACAATGATGTCTAATTGAGGGACAGACAAAGTGATTACTCAAAGAAACATTTGACTGAAGGAATGATTTAGAGGTAGGATACTCTCAACTGTCAGGAGAACAGACAGGAAAGAAAGGCTACTTACTAGCAGTGTAGGGAGAGGAAGTTGAGATGAGTTCAGTGCAATTCAGTTGAGGTCAGTTGAATTTGCACAGTTCCTTTCAGTTCATGCAGTCAGTGCAATTCACTTCAAGGAGACCAGAGGCAGTTTTTCCAAGGAGAGAAATTCAGTCAGAAGCCATAAGAAGCCAATCTGAATCAACTTGGAAAGGAGTTTGATCCAGAACAGCTGTGCTGAACCAGCCAGCCAAAGTTAAGAATGAACTAGTAAGGGTGAGCTTATTCAGCGGCAAGTCTCGGAAGGAGTCTGGAAGCTGAAGACTTCAAAGTCTGTTGCAGAAGATTATATTGTACAGAGGGCAGATGCTTTCAGTCCTAAGCCTAGGGATAGTCAGAAAGAAATGCCCCTGTCTCAGGCCAAGCCATGTATTTGTAAAGCTTGGGTGTGGCTTTTATATTATCCCATCTTCTGAGAAAATAAAAACTACATTTACAATACTGATCTTTAAAAACTGCACAAAGGTGTAAGCTTGCATATAAAGTAGCCTTTTTTTTTTTTCTTACTGGCCATAGTTGCCTTAACCCTCATTTAATTTTTATTTATTTTTATGTTAGCTTACAAAGTCATAAGATGGGCTTTATCATGGCACTATTATGACATTGTTCAAATTTTGTTCTTCCCCTCCTTGATCTTCTGCCTACCACCCCTGAGCACCTCTCTTTTATTTTCATGTCACTTGGACTCTAGTATCTCAATTTTTTCCCACCACAATCACTCTTTTTTGTTGTATTCAGATATTTATTTATTTTTAGTTACATTTTTATTTTTCATACTAATTACAGTTTATTCACTTTGTAGCCCAGCTATAGCCCCTTCCCTCATTCCCTCCCAATCCCACCCTTCCTCCCTTATCTCCTCCCATGCCCCTCTCTAAGTCCACTGATAGGGGACATCCTCCTCCTCTTCCCTCTGAACCTAGCTTATCAGATCTCATCAGGAGTGGCAGCATTGTCTTCCTCTGTAGCCTGGCAAGGCTGCTACCCCCTTGGGTGGGGTCAAAGAGCCAGCCACTGAGTTCATGTCAGAGACAGTCCCTGTTCTCCTTACTAGGGCACCCACTTGGAGACTGAGCTGCCATGGGCTACATCTGAGCAGGGGTTCTAGATTATCTCTATGCATGGTCCTTGCTTGGAGTATCAGTCTCAGAAAAGACCTCTGTACCCAGATATTTTTGTTTTGTTGCTCTACTTGTGGAGCTCCTGTCCTCTCCAGGTCTTACTATCTCCCACTTCTTTCATAGGATTCCCTGCACTTTGCTCAAAATTTGGTGATGAGTCTCAGCATCTGCTTTGATATACTGCTGAGTAGTCTTTCAGAGGTCCTCTGTGGCAGGCTCCTGTCCTGTTTCCTGTTTTCTCCTTCTTCCAATGTCCATCCAGTTTGTCTTTCTGAGTGAGGCACAATCACTCTTTTAATATTTATTTTTTTTCTTTCATTGTCTTGGTCTCCTTTCTAGTTACACTCACACACACACACACACACACACACACACACACACGCACATATACTATGGGGAGAGAGAGAAAGGGGGGACAGAGAGAGAGAGAATTATATTTAAATTATGCACATGAAAAAAACATTTTTTTCTGATTCTATCCTATTTTTATTTAATGTATTAAGATCTATCTATTTTCCTTCATATGTCATGTCATTTTTTCAAAGCAGACTAGAACCCACTCACTTTACATATATCATCATTTTATATATTTATCTGATGAAGAAAATCTAGTCTGACTGGTTCTAGCTATTGTAAATACATCAGTAATAAACACAGATGTTCAGGTATCCCTATGATAGGAAATAAGGGCCGTTGGCTATATAACCATAAGTGTTTGGGTCACAATATATTATTATTAGTGTTTTTCAAAAAATTTCATATTGAGACTTTTGTCTTTTCAAGTTTACATTCCTTCAGCAAGATATAAGATATATATAAAATAAATAAATATCCTTTTAAAGTTATGTATACTTATAAAGTACACAAATAAGAATTTTAATACAGTAATTTGTAGAGAATTATCTTGTTGTGTGGATATAGCAATTGTTGTAAAGATATGATTGGCCAATTAGTTGACGAGAGAGAGAAGGCAGGACTTCTTGAAAAAGAGAGGGGGATTCTGGGAAGGAGAAAGAGAAACATCTTTTCAACAGGAGAAATAGAGGGAGACAGACAATAAGTATGGGCCTGGTAGGTCAGCTGGGCACGTGGCTGGTTGAGGCAAAGTAGAGCCATTAACTTAGAGGAGCTACATGAGAGTCTACCTAACTATGGCCTAAGATTTGAAAATATTTAAATGTCTTGGCATTTTTATTTTATGGTCTACAGGCTGTACTCAGTTTTAGGCCTTTTCACCAGGAGACACAAGCTGCTGGTCTTCAACATTTGGCTCTCAATATAGATGACACATTATTCATACCATTAAAATTCATATTCAGATATTAAAAGACTGTCTGAACCTACAGGGTTTTCTAGGGCAGAATGATCTGGCCCATGCCCTCTCCTGGTAGCTCTCCTAGCCACTTCACTCTCTTGCAAAAACGTCCATCCTGAGCTAGCTACAACAAGCTTCACAGAAGGTAAGATTTCGGTCTTTTCTTTACTAAGAAGCTTAAAGAACTGGATATAAAACATTAAATATAGATGGATATTGGATCCAACTTGGCTCTTTTATAGTTTCATTTTAGTTGCTGTCATCATGGACCTAGTTACAATATGTTCAGTAATGGTCACAATTTTCTGTGCAATCTCTAAGAAAGTTCAAAATGGAGCAGACTTAGGTAAGGCAAGAACTGAGAGATGGAATGCTAAATTGCATGCAATTAGAATAGAGAAAGAATAAGAATAGAGCACTTCCCAATAGAAAACAGGAAACTGATGGCAGCTGGAATTAAAAGCTCTCTGACTGTGTGATATTTGTCAGCTTTTTCTTCTAAGGAACACCAAAGCAGTACTGAAACACCTAAATTCCAAGGATTAATAGATAAGGCTTCCCTGCTACAGCACAACATAACACAACTGGCCCCAAACTTAAAATTTTCTTTTTCCTTTGCTTTATTTTGTTTGAATGTTTTTGTTTCCCATAATAGCAGGAAATAGAAAGAATATTTTTATTGTTTGGCAATATTAATACATAGATTTTTAAATATTTTAAATAAATTCAAAATGTCACTACTCTTCAAATTTGTTGTTTTCTAAATTATAGATACAATGATTTGGAATTGAGATGAAATATTTGAGTATGCAATGGTTGTACATACCTTTAATCCCAGGAGACTGAGGCAGGTAGATCTCTGAATTCTGGACCAGCCTGCTCTACGAAATGAATTCAAGGCAGGACCCCCTTACAGAAGGCAGCCTAAAATTTAAAATGCTACATTCCTTCTTTAAAGGTACTATGTAGGCTTTCTCTTTGTAATAAATAATAAAGTCCTTACTGATCTAAAAGATATATCCACAGCTATCTTACATTTATATGAAGAGAAAGAGTGACCCGCTGCTCTGAGCATCCAGTCTCCTTAGGATGTGGGACTACCACAGGAAACTTTCCAAAAGGCATTTTTCCCTAGAAAAGATATATTCTGTTAGTCAATGTAAGAACCAAGAGTTAGGCTGGAAGTTGAACATGCAAGCTGCATGCCTCCCACAGCCAAGAGTTATTGAACGCTAGCAATAAAGATTGGATGTCACTCTGCTCTGGGCAGCCAAGCAACCCCCATAGATGTGAGACTCTCATGGGGGAGAGATGGCAGAGCAGCCTAGCACTGAGAGGTACAACAGCCAATACACGTAGCAACATACATGTCAGCGTAAGATAGGTCCCCAAGCACAAAAGCTACAATTCCTATGTTTAAAGGTGGAACTGCCCATTCCTTGTGGAAGAAGGTATAGGATAGGGATAGCCAGAGCTCAGAATGTAGAATCTAAGACCCAGACATCTAAATAGGCACAATATACTTAAAAATGGGCTTGAACACTAAGATAGAAAGGAGTTTGAATAAAGTTGAATACATGGAAGGAGCTTAAATTAAAAAAAAAAAAGATTAAATACGTGCCTTTGATCACAATACATGGAAAATAAAGACAGTGACAGATAGGTTTCTTGTGAGTATGAGGCTAACCTGATCTATGGAGCAAATCTAGGATAGACTGTCTCAATAAGGATAGATATATCCACATAGAAATTAAATCTCCAAGGAAAGAAGAAAAAGTATAAAACAACACATGCCTTTGATCTCAATACTTGAGAGACAAAGACAAAAACAAATAGGTTCATTGTGAATTTGAGACCAGCCTGGTCTACAAAGCAAATCCAAGACAGCCTGGGCTACACAATGAAACACAGTCTCAACAAAATTTATACACACACACACACACACACATACATATATGAGAATATTTGGACTCTATACAGTCCTGTTTTGGTTTATCAACATGAAAATGTCTATATGTTCAATGGTAATAGTAACATTATATACCCACTTTGAGAGAAGAGAAAATAAAGCAGACCTGGATAAGAATGGAACTGCTAAATTAATTCAGTCTATGCTTTTAATGACTTCAAATTAGAAGACAAAGGTTATTTTATTTTGGGAAAGAGTCTTTATATTTATGTCAATAGAAAAGAAGAAAAGGCTTTGGATTCAATCCAAAGTATTAACAATAAGATTTGATAGAGGGAGACCCCCTGAAGAAATTTGGCCACATACAAAAGGAAAGAAATCAAGAAGACCAAGCAGGAAAGGTAATGTAATTTGCTGATCCCTCCACATGGGAACACTTCTGAAACTGACAGGGCATATAAATGTCTCCAGTCAGATCTTCAGCTATACGTACCAAATAAATCTTATTGGCTACAAAACCTTTAAAATTATTATCACATACCACTCCTTCATATTACATGAATGGAAATTTTGGTATTATAATTTGGAATACAGTAAAGACTGGTTTAAGAAAGACAGAGGTCTTTCTTCTGCTCATTCAAAGAGCTGAAAAAAAAATCCTTAATTGATCTGTGCATCCTTCACATCTCATGCACTTGTAATTTTAGAACTGTATTGAGAAATTATATGTTTTCAGAGCAAAAAACCAGACACCAGTAAAGTTGAACTGGCCCTGTCAGGATTCATCCTGGAGGATGCTGGGATGCTAAAATAAGATATTACAGCATCCTACATTGTCCTTTCTCAGACAGATTCAGTTGCACCCTCAAAGCTTCCCTCCAGGACAGCTTCAAAGAAAACTACTGATCCCAGCTGGTTCAGAATCACAGAGTATTTTAAACTTCATTTAACCCTACATTTTCTCAACATTTAGAGCCTGGACAAAAAAATGTTACTACTAGCTTATTAACCATTGCTTTCCCAATTTCCTTTGAGCCCTCAAAAAGATATCCTATACTCCCAAATCAGCAGGAAGCACCCTTGATAAGAACAACATCCCATTTCCTTAGGTTAAGGTGAGTAGGTTTTGGTTGTTCTGTTGGATGATGGACATTATAAAGGGGTTGATTACAAGTTATTAATGCTCTTAATCAGAGGTAAGACTAGAATTAAGAACTAAGATTCAGGGATTTCTCCATTTTGTCTGTTTTTCTTTTCTTAGATAAGGAGAACGGTGTTGAAAAGAAAGAAGAGAGAATATAGGGATATTTTATAAGAATAATAAGACAAAAGTTAGATTATTGAATTTACTCTTAGAACTTTAATTGTTATTTTCTAGTAAGGTTATTTGTATTTACATTGTTCTAGATTATTGCATAGTGATATGGCTTTACTGTTTTCATTGGTAAAATCTTGATTGATTGATACAAATTTATCTTTTTTTTTTTTTACAAATTTAATACTACTTTGCTACACATATATATTTATGTTTCAACTCTGGTATGCAGTATTGAGCCTATACAAGTCATTTATAAATACAAGGTTTACTTCCAGTCTTTTAAAAAGCTACTCTTACAAAATCTTTAGGATAGTTAAATAATACAAGCTAATGGTTAGTCAATCAGACTCATGATCATGTCAGACACATGATCTAGAAATATGCTTCCTAGGTGAAACAAATAGTAAATGACTAAACACAAGCAATGATTGCCTGTTACTATAGGTATATAGACAAATAGACAGAAAGACCGACAGATAAATGATAGATAAAGAGACATTATGTAAAAATGAATAGATAGATAAAGTCCTTCAAAAATCTCAGAGACCTACAGACTATGGCATTTAAAGATGTTTTTTATTTTAAGGAATCCTTGAAAACGAGATATGTCAGCTTCTGGCATCACCGCCAGCCTATCTCAAAGAAGATAATGGGCATCTTCATTAGGAGATGGTTTCAAATGTGGCAAAGCCACTGGGCAAAGAAACACCCCTACTCAACTGCAGACAGAATACTGTCCAAAGTGGGCAAAATTTGGACAGCAGTGAGGAAGTTGATTGCCTACCTCTGCCAAGACAGGGTAAGCAAATCCTCAGTATGTCCTGCTTCAAAATTAATTCTGTCAGATATACCTGGCTAGACAGCTGAAGATAACACTC
The DNA here is from genome assembly GCF_907164565.1 of Psammomys obesus. Taxonomy (NCBI): domain Eukaryota; kingdom Metazoa; phylum Chordata; class Mammalia; order Rodentia; family Muridae; genus Psammomys; species Psammomys obesus. Next base: position 20,519,397 of record NW_026596091.1, on the reverse strand, counting down.
CAACACTATAGAGAGATATGGGGTGAGTGTCCAAGCAATGAACATTCTCTGTAATTTTCATGTAATTTGGAAGCTGTTTGCCTGCACTCCTGATTACTCAGGTAATATTTTTTCCTACTCAAATCTCTGATGAGGTTGAAGATACTTTTAGTTTTACAATTAAGCTCAATTGCTTAGAAGTTAAGAAGATGTTTTTAGATCTAGATAGATGTCTTTTAGGTTGATAGATAAAAAAAATATGATAGAGATTGATTTAAGCTCAAATCTTTAGACTCACTGAATAAAGATATACAATTTATTCTTCAAGGTTGCCAAATACAAATAAGCTAAACACTCTGAATCTATGTTTTTTTAATCTTTTAATTTTTAAAAATCATTTTATTGATTCTTTATGACTTTCACATCAGGCACCCCAGCCCGACTCATCCCCCCTGTCCCCTTACATCTACCCTTCTCCCTCCCAACCTCCCCACCTCAAAATAAAAAACACAATCAAAAACCAACAAAGCATAGTAAACATCTCATCCATCGTGGAAGCTGTGGTCCCACAGTACTCTGCACTTCTTCACCTACAAATGTTCCTGCAACAAGTCATTGGTCTGGTTGGACATCTGCCTCTGTGACACCATCAATAGTGGATCCTCTCTGGGACTCCTCCGGGTTGTCTGGTTGATGTCATGGAGATCCTGCAGCTTTAGATCAGCAGGGCCAGCTCTTTCACACATCCCAACCGTTCATAGATGTTATAGATTTTGCGGTGGGCCAACTCAGAGCTCCGTTTCTGGGCCTGGGTGGCAGCTGGGCTGAAATATGCATGATTTTTCTGATTGTTTCATAATTTTTCATATTGTATGTAATATATACACACAAAACATATATATATATATATACACACACATATATAAAAACACATACATATATATTCGTATGTATGGGGCTTTTATAGGTCTAAAAGGGGGAACTGTAGAGGAATATCTTGTGTGTTGTGTGGATGTAGCAGCTCTGGTGGTGCCATATTGCCCTAGATCTTGATGATTGTGCTCATATGCTGGTCCTTAGCCATCTGGTTGTCTCTGGTTCTGGCAGGCCTCCAGGAATGCTGGCAGGGTTTGGTGCTGGAAAATTGAGCACAGGGGAGCAGGTACATTTTACAGCTGTTGGGTAGATCTTAGCAGGCAGGGGATTGGAGGGGAAGACTCTCACCTGGTTACTCTGGGAGGCCTCTGGGAATGCAAGCAGAGCTGTGGTCTGGAAAATGGAGGCACAGGAACATGGTGCAGCTCACTCCTAGGGGATTGGGGTGGAGGGGTCTCCCATGGTTGTCCCAAGTACTAAAGGGCTCCTGAATTGCAGGCAGGACTGAGAACTGGGAAATGGAGAGCGTAGAGGACTGTAACAAATAATTTTCAACTAGAAATTTTCTACTTTGTCTGAACATACTTTTGCTTTCTGAGATCATTTATTTCTAGCTGTCACTTAATTTTAAATTAACATCAGTTTTTAAAAATTTTTTATTCAGTTTAAACGTATTTATAGTATTTCCTCTCTTCTTATTTCTCCAAATCTTTCCATAATCCCACACTCAATATTCATGGCCTCTTATTCATTATTATTGTTACACATCTATAATGTTAATAAATATATAAATGCAACATGTTGATTCTGTTTAGTATTTTTTAGCTATATGTTTTTAAGGCTGACCATTTGGAAATCATTTCAAGGGTTCATCCTTGGAGCATATTAATTCTCCTTCTCTCAGCAGCCTTTGTTTGCCTGTAGCTCTTCATCTATGTGTGAAGCTACATGGGAATTTCTCTGTGCTCATTGGCTTGTCAACTGATATTTTCATGTCTTGTTTAGGCAGCCATGCTCTAAAGATTTCATGGGTATAGCTTCCGTGTGTCATGTAGTTAAGATAATATCTTGCAGCAGACTTTTTGGCTCTGCTTTGTACAATCTTGCCACCTGATATCTTTCAGTGTTTCCTGAGCCTTAAATGTGTGTGTGTGTGTGTGTGTGTGTGTGTTGCTGTATATGTGTATCAATTGTGAATGAGTATTGAAAACCATTAGCACATGACTTTGAGTAGAAAGTTTCCAGAACGTTAATTCTGAGGCTCATACTTGTATAAAACACCATAACTCAACTTTTCTGCTTCTCTATGATACTTAAAGAAATTCTGAATATGGGAGAGGAGAAAGGAGATACTTAAGGTCATAAAAATAGAATAAGCAAATATGTGGGCAGAGGCAGCAGATGTCTCTGATAAATACAGCATGCTCAGATTGATTCTGAATGGTTTGCTGAAGAGGTTTGCAGGTGAAACAGCAATGGTTATGTGCTAGTCGTGAAGAGCACATTAAGAAGACAATACACAAGACAAATGTGCATACATGGACAACAGAATGTATCTATGTGACCAATCACCAGTACAATTATTCGATTATATAAGCCTAAAATAAGCTTTTGTGGAATAAAACTAGTCATGTGCTATAAAAATCATTACTGGGAAATCACACACATCCTATGTGAATCAAATTGACAGAGGAATCTCAAAAGGTGGCAGCTGGTTTTTGTCTTGATTCTGCCCTATTCACATGTTGTTTTTGATGTTTTTCATATTTCCTTTCATTGTAATAAATCTTACACACATGCAAAACTGTGAATCCTTTCAGGAAGTCACTGAACATGCTCAACCTCAGAGACTGTTAGCATTCTATCTGAAAACAAGAGCTCCTTTTTGTAAAGGGTTAAGGGCCATCTGAGATTTGGGAATGAGGTCACAGAGAAATAGATCACCTCTAAAAAACATGTATGTATTTGTTGTTTTGTGAGTGTGAGTGTATCTGTGAGTGAATGTGTGTTTGCATGTGCATATAAAGTATGTGTTTGAGTGTATGTGTTGAGTGTGTATATGAGAGAGTATGCGTGGAAGTGTGTGTGTCTGTATGTGTGTCTATGTGTGTGTATGCATAAGTATGTGTGTGTGTTGTTTCTTAGGAATTGAATCTATTGCCTCTTTACACCTACCTTTTGAGTGTTTTACCATGGAGTTATATCACCAATGGGGAGGGGAGAACTTTTATTCTTAAAAAAGCTTCAAAAGAAAATTTGAAATTCAGAAGGGCAAATAGATTAGATACCAGAACTGGTTGAAGAGAGGGAACAGGACAGGAGCCTACCATAGATGTCCTCTGAAAGACTCCACCCCACAGGGGAATGAAGCAGATGTTGAGACTCACAGCCAAACATTTGGCAGAGTTCTGGGAATTGTATGGAATAGTGGTGGAATAGAACATAGAGGGAACAGGAACTCCATAAGGAGATCAAGAGAGACAACAAATCTGCGCTCAGATGGTCCTGCAGAGACTGATGCACCAGCCAAGAACCATGCATCCAGAGGACCTAGATCCACTGCTCAGATGTAGTTCCTTGGCAGCTCAGTTTCCATGTGGTTTCACTAGTAAGGGGAGCAGGGGCTGTCTCTAACATGACCTCTGTTGCCTGTTCTTTGATTATTTCCCCCTCTTGCCAGGCCACAGAGGAAGAGGATCCAGGCAGTCCTGATGAGACTTAATAAGTTAGGGTCAGATGGTAGGAGAGGAGGGCTCTCCCTTTTGGTGGACTAGTGGTAGGGGACAGAGGGGAAGAGGGAGGTATGGAATGTAGGACTAGGAGGAAATGAGGGAGGGGACTACAATTGGGATATAAAGAATAAATTACAAAATTATAAAAAATTAAAAGGAGATACTTATTTTTTAATAATTTAATTTATTTGATGTATGTTTGTGATGCAGTCAAGGGTGTCCTAGGGCCTACAACTAATCTAAATAGTGATTATTGTTCTGGCCTCACAGCTAAAACAAACTTAAAGCCTTTCACAATGAAAAGTTTAAAAAGGTGATTTGTTTGTTTGTTTGTTTGTTTTTTGCGGCAGCTTTATTATTATTATTTAAGTTTTCTTTTTATATTACATTTTATTTACCTTGCATCTCAGCTGTAGCCCCCTCCCTCATCTCCTAATCTTACCCTCCTTCCCTCTTCTCCTCCCATGATGCTCTACAAGTCCACTGATAGGGGAGGTCCTCCTCCCCTTTCATCTGACCCTAGCCTATCTGGTCTCATCAGGACTGTCTGCATTGTCCTCCTCTGTGGCCTGGTAAGGCTGTTTCCCCCACAGGGGGAGGTGATCAAAGAGCCAGCCACAGAGTTCATGTCAGAGACAGTAGTCCCTGTTCCCCTTACTAGGAAGCCCACTTGGACACTGAGCTGCTATGGGCTACATCTGAGCAGGGGTTCTAGGTTATCTCTAAGCATGGTCCCCAGTTGGAGTATCAGTCTGAGAAAAGACCTCTGTGCCCAGATTTTTTGTTTTGTTGCTCTCCTTGTATAGCTTCTGTTCCCTCCAGGTCTTTCTGTCTTCCCTTTCTTTTTTTTCAGATTTTTTTAATATTAATTATACTTTATTCACTTTGTATCCCCCCTTCCTCCTCCCCTCCCGATCCCACCCTCCCTCCCCCTTCTTCAAGCATGCCCCTCCGCAAGTCCACATATAGGGGAGGTCCTCTTCTCCTTCCTTCTGATCTTAGTCTATCAAATTACATCAGGGGTGGCTAAATTGTCATCTTCTGTAGCCTGGTAAGGCTGCTCCATTCTCAGGGGGAGGTGATCAAAGAGTAGGCCAATCAGATTATGTCAGAGGCAGTCCCTCTTCCCATTACTATGTAAGCCACTTGGACACTGAACTGCCATGTGCTACATTTGTGCAGGGGTTCTAGGTTATCTCCATGAATAGTCCTTGGTTGGAGTATGAGTCTCTGGGATGTTCCCTGTGTTCAAATTTTCTGGTTCTGTTGCTCTCCTTGTGTGGTTCCTGTCCTCTCCAGCTCTTACTATTTCCCACTTCTTACATAAAATTCCATTCACTCTGCCCAACAGTTGGCCATAAGTCTCAGCGTCTGCTTTGATAGTCTGCAGGGCAGAGGCTTTCGGAGGCCCTCTCTGGCAAGTTCCTAGGTTATTTCCTGTTTTCTTCTTCTGATGTCCAACCTCTTTGCCTTTCAGGATGGGGATTGAGCGTTTTAGTCAGGGTCCTCTCTCTTGATTAGTTTCTAAAAAAGTGTTTTGAGTCTTTCAGAGAAAGTGGCCAAATTTTTTTGGACAAAAAGTCTTAAGAATCCATGGTCATGTAAAGAGTAAGCCAGATGTGTACTTGATGCTGACAGGTTTTACTCTATGAGGTCTGAAGAACACATGTGTTAAAAACTAAAGGAAACTAAAGGAAACTAAAGGAAAAAAAAAGTTCACATAGCAATGGCATGGTTGGGTTCTTTAGTTAATATACTTGTGGTGTTTGGTGTTGAGGCATGAAATACTTATTGTGTAGATATGAGGGTGCTATATCTGTAGCCCAGGCCTTAAAATATAGCAAGTAAATATATGAAATTCTTGAAATGGTAAAATGAGTAATAATTCCAGTGAAAATGGAAAAGAAAACATAAGATATCACAAATAGATAAAATAATATGTAATATAAATGCATAATATGCTGCTGTGATAGAATTCAGAGGAATCTGATTATAGTGAGAAATGATTTGTTAATTCAACATATAGTAGCAACTATCCGAAAAATGAATGCACTGGTAAAAATGCTTGCCCTAAATCCATGATGACCAAATTTTGAGTCTTCGCAGCTATGTAGAAAATTCTGTAGTAATAACATGTATATGTAATCATAGCACTGAGGAAGCATCCTGCAGCCTGATGGCTGGCCAATCTAGCAACATCAGAAAGTTCCGGGGTCAAAGAGTGATTCCATCTCAAGAAATAATACACAGATAGATGATAGATAGATAGATAGATAGATAGATAGATAGATAGATAGATGATAGATAGATGATAGATAGATAGATAGATAGATAGATAGATAGATAGATAGATAGATAGATAGAGGATAGATATAATGTGGGGAAGCATTACATCTACCTGTGGACTCCATATGCTTTTAGATACCATTCCCTCTAACTGTATATCTTCACTGATGACTTTTCTCCTGAAAATCCAATCACCCAAACTCACCTACTTCTGGTAGCAGACCATTTGCTGAGGCTTCCCCCTTCTCTCTGCTCCCATCCCCAGCTGTTTGTGCAGATAATTCTCCTCCAACCTTGCTCCTCACTCATCCTGTTATCCCAGCTCCCAACTTGAGCAGGCTTTCTCTGGGAATCCACCATACAGACTGAAAGAAGCAAGTAGGACAGCTAGGCAGGTAGGGAAGTGTCAGATTCACTCCCTTCCACTCCCCACCCCCGCTGCCACTTCACTCTATCTCTAATTGCCCAGTGTCAGCCCCAGTTCTGTAACAGACTACCTGTAATGGCCTTTCCCCACTCTCTGTCCCTATTCCCAGGGCATTAATATGATCTTAGTGAAAGACTGTACTTTCCTTCCTCTTGTGGACCCAACTCAGCAGCTCCCAAATTCTTGCCCATTCCTGTTCCCATGGGTCAGCTCCCAATACCAAGGAACAAATTTTACATGGAACCCCCAGTGTCCATTATTAGCAATAAGGCACCTCCAGCCCTATAGACCCAGTGACAGCAGGATACATCATCACTAGCTGCTGGGAGAGGACACATCCCCACTGTTGCCATGAGTCACATGTCTTCCACCTGCTCATGGGCTACATTCCCTTATAAAAGGGCCTGATCCTCCATCCGCACTCCTTTTTGCACCTCCCAGAGGGAAGGCTGCCTCTGTATACCCTTCCTTCATAAACCTGCCATGTGAGATCTGTCACATGGTATGATTTTATGGATTCCACTGCTGTGCCTCAAAGTCTAGCCTGGTGCTGTGTTTCTCTTTGTGGGACAAAGCCAGGCAGAGACCCTATTTCCAGTCTCCCTACAACAGGCTCAATTTTTAGGCACCTGATCAATAGACCTTGGCGTTCAACATAGACTTATTGGTAAGTTCCGCCTTCCTGTTTGGTGAAAACAACTTCACTGAACTCAAGAGACTGACTGGTGAGTGTCTGGCACTCCTCTGGTATCTTTGTGGGCAGAAGAACTCCCCGACACTGACTTTACAGCTACAGCCAGCCCTTTTTACTGACCTTCATCATGGGCCTTTTTACTTTGGTGAGGCTATGTCTTCAACCAGCAAGTTTTCTTTTCTTTCTTGTAAATCTTAGTACTAGGTGAACTATGTCTGCTCAGGCTTCTAGCCCTGGTACCTGTCTAGTGAAGACCTGCTGGTAAGCTCATTCTGACCCACTCCAGTGCCCCTGTGATGCCTTGCACTCAGGCCAGTGACTCCTCTCTTTACCTGTGGGAACAGTGTCTTTGTCCATACCTCCAAGCTCTCCACTAGGATGCCTTCCGGAGACCTTCAGATTCCTACACTTAGAGCCCATTTAAGGGCTTGTAAGCTTAACCACCCTTGCAGCCAAACTTTACCCCAATATTCCTTAGATAACAGATCTAAATGGCTGCCTAATGGCACTCTGGATCCTGGCATTATATGGGAACTTTACAATAACTGCCAGCAATTGGGCAAACAAAAGGATGTTCCTTATGTTCAAGCTTTCTCTTGTCTTTTCTCCAAACATTCCCTCTGTTCTTCCAGTTCCCCAGTCAGGTCTTTCAGGCTATGAAGTCTCAACCAGAAGAAACCTCTATTATCCTTGATCTTGCTAATTAGTCCCCTTCTTACTGGCCCCAACCCACAGCTCCCTCTCCTCCTCTGGCTTCTTCAGTCTCCTCTCCTCCCTCTCCAGCAACAGGCCACTCTAACCATCCTGCTCTGGCACCCTATCAGCAGCTTTTAGTCTCCCCACTACCCTCCACTACTCACTCCCGATTTGTAGTCAAAGCCCCTCCATCTTCTCCCACCCTGCCTAAACCAGTCTCAGTTTTCTCTTTGCAGGATGTTGCCAGGGTGGATAGCTTTGTCAGAGTGCATGTCCCCTTCTCATTGAGGCCACTCTTTCTAAACACCATTCCTCTGTTGTCATCCAACTACAGGACCCTACCAGGTACATCACCCAAGCTCAGTACCCTCTCTCCCTCAGGGGACATACACCTATCATCTCTGACCTCCTAAGAAAAACAAAACAACAAAACAAAACTTTGTTTACCTCATTTTTCCCTTATAAGATTCCTATACTTTCAGTTAAGAAGCCCAATCGAACTTACTGTGTTGTTCAAGATTTTAGTCTCCTCAATTCTCCAGTGGGCCCCCTCTTTTCTGTCATAGCTAACCCTTATACATTCCTTTCCATAGTCCCCTCAGGGACCTCCTATCACTCATTCCTGGACCTCAAGGATGACTTCTTCTCTATCCCCCTCAACAGTCACAATTTTTTTTTACTTTCACCTGGACCAATTCTGAAACCCACCTCTCTACCCAACTCACTTGAACTGAACTACCCCAGTGGTTTCAGGACAGTCCACACCTATTTGGCCAGGCTCTGGCTTCTGATCTACTCTCTTTATTTCTCCCTAAATCTGAACTGATACAGTATGCAGATGACCTTCTCCTCTGCAGTCCATACCTATAAATTAGTCAAACTAACACCTCTGCTCTTCTAAATTTCTTGCCTAGTCATGGCTATAAGAATGTCATCTGCTAAGCTCCAATTGTCCATCCCTTAGGTCACCTACTTTGGACTAACAATTTTCCCAACTCACAAAGCCAGTACCTTAGATAGAAAACACCTAACCAAGTCTCTAGCAGCCCTCTCTACTAAAGAGGATATTTTGTGATTCCTAGGAATAGCTGGCTTGTTATGCTAATGGGTCCCTTCCCTTTCCCCTTTTGCCTGCCCCCTATATGAGGCATTCCTAGGCCCTTTAAATGAACCCCTTCTCAAACCTATCACCAAGCCCTTTCAAAAGATCCAACAGGCCTTCCTTAAGGCCTTGCATCTCCCAGGCCTAACCAGTCCCTTCTCCCTCTATGTAACAGAGAAAGAGATATTCCCTTGGGGTCCTAGGTCACCAACTGAGTCCCTCCTTTTCACATACTTGTCAAAGAAATTAGACCAGCCCACCCATGTATGAGCACCCTGCATTCATGTGTTAACTGCTCCTGAGCTCCTTTATCTCGAATACAAAAAGCTAACAGTCATACCTGTTAGGATCACCTGTTAGGTGACAACATGCAGCCACCACACTCTCCTTAGAGACAGAGGGGAAAATAGAAACCAAGGAGTGAGGCCTGGTGTGTTCCCTGGGGGGTTCCAGATACAGTGTATTTCTGGGTATTGGGAGCTGACTCTTGGGAATGGGGAAAAGCCAGGGGAATGGAGGGGTTCATGGGAGGGAGGATAACAGAATGTTCAACTAGGATCTGCTTATTTTGTCTTCTTGGAATATGGAGAGACAGTAAAGAGAAGTCACCCCAAAGGGTCTGCTGTCATGCTGGAGATAAGATTGCTGAACTGGATCTGGGAAGCTGTGCAAAGCAGCAATCTGCTTTCCCGGTAGGAGTGGCTTGTGGGTTCCCAGGGTGTCCCTGCTGGGGTTGGAGACTGGAATAAAACAAGTGAATGAAGAGAGGGAGGTTAGGAGGGGAAGGTCTGTGGGATCCACAGGAGGTGTGTGTGTGTGTGTGTGTGTGTGTGTGTGTGTGTGCATCAAGTGTTCTGTTGCAGAGTTAAGGATGAGACTGGCTGTTTGGGTTTGTAGGAGAGGAAGAAGGGGTGAAGGTCTCATATTAGCTTACTTGTTTCCCTGGCCCCCTCAGCTGATGTGTTCCCAGGGAATGCCTGCTGGTGTTGGAGGCTGGGATACTGAGAGAACTGAAGGGAGGGAGGAGGAAAGTTGGAGGAGATCTTTTGGGGAAGGATCAGATAGGAAAAAGGAGACTTCAGCAGGTTTTCTGCACAGAGAAGGGCATTAGTTGGTTGAAGTTGGGGTCTGGGATGAAGCAATGAGTGAGTGGAGGGTGGTTAGAAGTAGAAGATCTGTGGTATCCACAGTAGATGGGGGATGACTGAGGGAATGGGTCTGGAAGAACAGAGGTAGAGATGAAGCTCTGCAGTCAGCCTACCTGCATCCCTAGCAAGAGTCATAAAAATGATGTGTTAATGACTTGTTTTCTGTACCTTGTCTTTCTTTGTGAAGATGAACATTGAAAATAGAATTTGAATGGTAAAGGACAACATCAAAAGTACTGCATACTAAAATAAGGAAATTGAATTGACAATGATGCTTCTATTTAAGCTTTTTGATGCTACAATGAGAAAAAGTATAACATAATACATAGCCTTACCATAAGACTTATATGGGCAAGATGGTGGTGCCGGGAGGACTCTCATTCTGAGAAGCAGCACAGCAGGATTGGCACAGTGACCAGCAATCAGAACTCGCGGCCATAAAACACAAGTGATTGTGTTTCACAGATGAGAGGATACCCCACGGTGGGGGATTCAATCAGCTTTAACTCACCCGACTAAACCGCGGAAGAGATCCCGGTTCTGCCAGGCGCTTGGTCGCCAGCCCAGAGCTACCCGCCAGCGCAATCTGGTCATGGTCCCAGACTGAACTGTGGGCCCACAACACCATAGACGGGATTTCCCAGTCAAGAGATAACCCCACGGAGCAGGAAACAATTGGGACTGACATCAGGTTACCCAGACATCCCCTGGAAAAGACTCGGGTTCCGTGGGTGCCCCAAGAGCCAGTCCCGACCCAGAGCCGGGACACAGGCACCTGCCTGCGTGCCTGATTCGCCGCCTCAGATAGAACTGTGGGCACCAGGGCACCAGGGCACCAGACTGCGTGTCTCTGGCAGGAGGAAACCCCCAGTGGAGAGGGTCAGCAGCTCTAACGCTTAGGACACCCAGCACCAAAACACTTCCTGTACTCACGCAGACTCTAGTGCAGGCAGGAGCACTGTGCTCTGCCGCCATTATTGAGTTCCCCTAGGGCACTGGGACACACAGCTGCATCCTCAGACCTACAAAAGCCAGAGAGCCATTACAGCAGCCCTCAGATACTGTGCCAAGGATCAACCAGTTATTCCTAGCTAGACTGTCAAAACTGTGGGAATCCCTGTCCTTCAAGAGGGCTGCACCCACAGCGTCTGGACCAGAGCAGTGCCTGCAGCCGCTATCCCAGACAGAGACACACAGCTTCTGGTCCAGAGTGAGGCACCCAGCCTCCAGACCAGAACAGTGCCCCCAGGCACCAACTCAACCTAGGTGCACATTCTCCAGGTCCAGAGCAGAGCAATCAGCTTCTGGCCCAGAGACTTACTGAGTGCACCTCCCACTTTCCCGGACAGAACTGTGCGCCCCAGGATAACAGACTGAGTTTACCTGTTGGGAGAAAACCCCACAGCTAGGGAATCAGCAGTTTCTTCAAGAGGACTGTACATGGAAATTTAGTGAGCAGCAGCACACTAAATTTATAATAAGAAACCCAGCAGTGGGGCAGCTGTCTTGAGAAATTCTATGGGTAAGAGGAGATCCCCCCCTGTCTAACATAGACCACAGCTACTACTCAGGGCTATAAACCTGAGGTGAGCAGTGGCAACTCCTGAAAAACACTGGCCATACAGTGACCATAACCAAAAAGCAGAGAAGGACTGCTTCAGGAAAACTCATCTTCCGGCCAAGGGGATACTCCCTACCTCAGGACTCCAGGAAGCACAGAAACTAACAGCCAACACCTAAATCAGCCCAATGGGTAGAGGTCAGCGTAAAGGCTCAACCAACAAAAGACAGAGCAATATGGCATCTCCAGAACCCAGCCATCCAGAGGCGAACAGCCCTGAACAATACAGCATAATAGAAAATCAAGAAGATGACCTTACATCTATGTTGATGAAGAGAATAATAGAGGAAACAAATAAAATACGTAAAGAATTAGAGGAAGATAAAACCAAACAGATCATGGCTATCCGTAAAGAAATGGAGGAAGATAAAGACAAGCAGATTAGGGCCATCCGTAAAGAAGTACAGGAAGATGCAGCCAAACAGCTTGTGGCCTTCAGAGAAGAAATAATTAAATCACTGAAAGAAATAAAAGAGACAGAGTTGAAGGAACTAAAAGAAAAAGAGGAATTTACAAGCAGACAGGTGAAGGAAGTAAACAAAACAACTCAAGACCTGGAGATAGAACTAGAAAAATTAAAGAAAACACAAATGGAGGAAATAATGGAAAGGAAGAATCTAGGGAAGAAAACAAGAACTACAGAGGTAAGCATAACCAACAGAATACGAGAAATGGAAGAAAGAATCTCAGGTGTAGAAGATACAATGGAAGAAATCGACATATCTGTCAAAGAAAATGTTAAATCCAAAAAATTCCTGACACAGACCATCCAAGAAATCCAAGACAATATGAAAAGACAAAATCTAAGAATAATAGGAATAGAGGAAAAAGAAGACTCACTTCTCCAAGGCCCAGAAAATATTTTCAACAAAATCATTGAAGAAAATTTTCCCAAGTTAAAGGAGAAGCCAATAAGGATACATGAGGCCTACAGAACACCCAACAAATTTGACCAGAAAAGAAAATCCTCCCACCACATAATAATCAAAACAGTAAGTATACAGAACAAAGAAAAAATACTAAAAGCTGCAAGGGAAAAAGGCCAAGTAACATATAACGGCAAACCCATTAGAATCACACCTGACTTTTCAACAGAAACTATGAAAGCCAGAAGGGCCTGGACAGATATCATGCAGACCCTAAGAGAACACAGATGTCAACCCAGGCTACTATACCCTGCAAAACTCTCAGTCCTCATAGACGGAGAAAACAAGATATTCAATGACAAAAACAAATTTCAACAATACCTACACACAAATCCAGCATTACAGAAGACACTGGAAGGGAAAATACAACCCAAGAAAATTAGCTTCTGTCAAGAAAACACAGGAAATAATTAACCTTACTACAGCAAAACAAAAAGCAACCAAGCACACAAACTTATGAACACAGCCAACATCAAAATCAAAGGATCTAACAGCCACTGGTCATTAATCTCTCTCAACATCAATGGACTCAACTCTCCAGTAAAAAGACACAGATTAACAGAATGGATACGTAAACAAAACCCAGCAATCTGTTGCATACAAGAAACACACCTAAGACACAAAGATAGACATTACCTGAGGGTAAAAGGTTGGAAGATGACTTTCCAAGCAAATGGACCCAAGAAACAAGCAGGAGTAGCCATTCTAATATCTGATAAAATAGACTTTCAACCAAAATTAATAAAAAGAGATGAGGAAGGACACTTCATACTCATCAAGGGAAAATTCCACCAGGAAGACATCACAATCCTGAACATATATGCCCCAAATACAAGAGCACCCACATTTGTAAAAGAAACATTGATAAAATTTAAACCACATATACATCCCCACACATTAATAGTGGGAGACTTCAACACCCCACTCTCAACAAAGGACAGGTCAACAAAACAGAAATTAAACAAAGAAACAATATCTCTGACAGAGGTCATGAATCAAATGGACCTCACAGACATTTACAGAACTTTACACCCAAACACAAAAGAATTTACCTTCTTCTCAGCACCTCATGGAACCTTCTCCAAAATAGACCATATAGTTGGTCACAAAGCAAGCCTCAACAGATACAAGAAGACTGAAATAATCCCTTGTATCCTGTCTGATCACCATGGAATAAAGCTGGACTTCAACAACAACAGAAATAGCAAAAAGCCTACACACACATGGAAACTGAACAACTTGTTACTAAATGAGAGCTGGGTCAGGGAAGAAATAAAGAAAGAAATTAAAGCCTTTCTAGAACTCAATGAAAATGAAGACACAACATGCCCAAACTAGTGGGACACAATGAAAGCAGTGCTAAGAGGAAAATTCATAGCACTAAGTGCCTTCAAGAAGAAATTCGAGACAGCTCATTCAAGCAACTTAATGGCCCACTTAAAAACCCTAGAAAAAGAAGAAGCAGACACACCAAAAAGGAGTAGACGGCTGGAAAAAATCAAACTCAGGGCTGAAATCAATCAATTAGAAACAAATAAAACAATTCAAAGAATCAATGAAACCAAGAGCTGGTTTATTGAGAAAATCAACAAGATCGACAAACCCTTAGCCAAGCTAACTAAAAGGCAGAGAGACACCACCCAAATCAACAAAATCAGAAATGAAAAGGGGGACATAACTACAGACACTGAGGAAATCCAAACAATCATCAGGACTTACTTCAAAAGTCTATACTCAACAAAATTTGAAAATCTAAATAAAGTGGACAATTTTCTTAATCGATTTGACTTACCAAAGCTGAATCAGGACCAGGTAAATCAATTAAATAGTCCTATATCCCCCAAAGAAATAGAAGCGGTCATCAAAAGTCTCCCATCCAAAAAAAGCCCAGGACCAGATGGCTTCAGCGCAGAATTCTACCAGACCTTCAAAGAAGAGCTAACTCCAATTCTCTTCAAACTATTCCACAAAATAGAAACAGAAGGATTATTACCAAACTCATTCTATGAAGCTACAATCACCTTGGTACCTAAACCTCACAAAGACTCAACAAAGAAAGAGAATTTCAGGCCAATCTCCCTTATGAACATTGATGCAAAAATACTTAACAAAATACTTGCAAACCGGATCCAAGAACACATCAAAAATATTATCCACTATGACCAAGTAGCCTTCATCCCAGGTATGCAGGGGTGTTTCAATATACCGAAATCCATCAATGTGATCCACCATATTAACAAACTGAAAGAAAAAAACCACATGATAATCTCCCTAGATGCTGAAAAAGCATTTGACAAAATCCAACATCCATTCATGTTTAAAGTACTGGAGAGATCAGGGATACAAGGCACATATCTAAACATAGTAAAGGCGATTTACAGCAAGCCTATAGCCAACATCAAACTGAACGGAGAGAAACTTAAAGCAATCCCACTGAAATCAGGGACAAGACAAGGCTGCCTACTCTCCCCATATCTCTTCAACATAGTGCTGGGAGTCCTTGCTAGAGTAATAAGACAGTTGAAGGAGATCAAGGGGATACAGATGGGAAAGGAAGAAGTCAAATTATCACTATTGGCAGATGATATGATAGTATATATGAGTGACCCCAAAAACTCTACCAGGGAACTACTACAGCTGATAAACACCTTCAGCAAAGTGGCCTGATACAAAATTAACTCAAAAAAATCAGTAGCACTCCTGTATACAAAAGACAAAAGGGCTGAGAAAGAAATTAGAGAAACAACACCATTCACAATAGCCACAAATGACATAAAGTACCTTGGTGTAACCCTAACCAAGCAAGTCAAAGACTTGTATGGAAAAAATTTCAAGTCTCTGAAGAAAGAATTAGAGGAAGAAATGAGAAGATGGAAAGATCTCCCATGCTCATGGCTTGGCAGGATTAACATAGTAAAAATGACCATCTTACCAAAAGCAATCTACAGATTTATTGCAATTCCCATCAAATTGCCAACACAATTCTTTACAGACCTGGAAAGAAAAATTCTCAACTTTGTATGGAATAACAAGAAACCGAGAATTGCTAAAACAATGGTCTACAATAAAAGATCTTCTGGAGGTATCTCCATCCCTGATCTCAAGCTGTACTATAGAGCAACAGTTATAAAAACTGCATGGTACTGGCATAGAAACAGAATGGTGGATCAATGGAATCTAACAGAAGACCCAGAAATAAACCCACACACTTACGGACACCTGATTTTTGACAAAGATGCCAAAACCATACAATGGAAAAAAGATAGTATCTTCAACAAATGGTGCTGGACCAACTGGATGTCTACATGTAGAAACATGAAAATAGATCCATACTTATCACCCTGCACAAAACTGAAGTCCAAGTGGATCAAAGACCTCAACATAAAACTAGACACATTAAATCAGCTAGAAAAAAAAAGTGGGGAATACCCTAGAACTCATTGGTACAGGAGAAAACTTCCTGAACAGAACACCAACAGCACAGGCTCTAAGAGCAACAATCTATAAATGGGACCTCATGAAATTGAAAAGCTTCTGTAAAGCAAAGGACACCGTCATCAAAACAAAGCGACTGCCTACAGATTGGGAAAGAATCATCACCAACCCTTTATCTGACAAAGAACTCATATCCAATATATATAAAGAACTAAACAAGCTGAAAAGCAATAAACCAAGTAATCCACGTAAAAAATGGGGAACAGAGCTAAAGAAAGAATTCTCTGTAGAGGAATATCGAATGGCAGAGAAGTACTTAAAGAAATGCTCAACCTCATTAGCCATTAGGGAAATGCAAATCAAAACGACCCTGAGATTTCACCTTACACCCATCAGAATGGCCAAGATCAAAAACTCAAGGGACAACACATGCTGGAGAGGTTGTGGAGAAAGGCGAACCCTTCTCCACTGCTGGTGGGAATGTAAACTGGTACAACCACTCTGGAAATCTATCTGGCGGTTTCTCAGACAACTAGGAATAGCGCTTCTTCAAGATCCAGCCATACCACTGCTAGGCATATACCCAAAAGAGGCGCAAGTACACAAAAAGGACATTTGCTCAACCATGTTTGTAGCAGCTTTATTTGTAATAGCCAGAAGCTGGAAACAACCCAGATGCCCCTCAACTGAAGAATGGATGCAGAAACTGTGGTACATCTATACAATGGAATATTACTCAGCAATGAAAAATAAGGAAATCATGAAATTTGCAGGTAAATGGTGGGACCTGGAAAGGATCATCCTGAGTGAGTTGTCCCAGAAGCAAAAAGACACACACGGTATATACTCACTCATATAAACATACAACATAGAATAAACCCACTAAAATCTGTACATATAAACAAACTAAGCAAAAGAGAGGACCTTAACTAAAATGTTCAATCCCCATCCTGAAAGGCAAAGAGGATGGACATCAAAAGAAGAAGAAAACAGGAAACAACCTAGGAACCTGCTACACAGGGCCTCTGAAAGCAAGAATTAGAAAACAGGAAACAACCTAGGAACCTGCCACAGAGGGCCTCTGAAAGCAGCTGCCCTGCAGACTATCAAAGCAGATGTTGAGTCTGATGGCCAACTGTCAGGCAGAGTGAATGTAATTTTTGGTAAGAAGTGGGAAATAGTAAGAGCTGGAGGGGACAGGAACTCCACAAGGAGAGCAACAGAACAAGAAAATTTGAACACAGGGAACTTCCCAGAGACTCATACTCCAACCAAGGACTATTCGTGGAGATGACCTGGAACCCCTGCACAGGTGTAGTCCATGGCATTTCACTGTCCAAGTGGGTTACATAGTAATGGGAAGAGGGACTGCCTCTGACATAATCTGATTGGCCTGCTCTTTGATCACCTCCCCCTGAGGGGGGAGCAGCCTTATCAGGCCACAGTAGAGGACAATGCAGCCACTTTTGATGAGAACTGATAGACTAAGATCAGAAAGAAGAGGAGAACCTCCCCTATCAGTGGACTTGGGGAGTGGCATGCATGCAGAAAGGGGAGGGTGGGTGGGATCGGGAGGGGAGGAGGGAGGAGCTTATGGGGGGATCCAAAATGAATAAAGTGTAATTAATAAAAAATTTTTAAAAAAAGACCTATATGAGTAATGAACATTATATATATTATGAATATATATTATAAATATATTATGTATACATACATATATACACATATGTAAATATTCATGAGTTGTGTAGCCTTTATAATTATTAATGAACTTAATAAAATAAAGAAATAAGGAATAAAACACAGGTGTAACTAAAAATAGATTACAAAGAAGTGATTGTAATTTATGAAATTATGAAGAAGATTCTGAGAATACTGTCTTCATTCAGATCTAAAACTATCATGGGGACAGTTCAGTTACCTGGATCACTTAGCCCATCATTCTTATAAACAGGAAAACTCTCTACAGGCTTTTCTATCATATAGGAATCAAAGAAAACATCAAAAGCACCTGAAACAACAACATTATTACTTTGTGTTGATTGAAGATGTTTCTATACTCACTTTTATAGACCTGTAAGATATGATAAACATAATGAAATCTATACACCTAAAGAAGATAATCAAGAAAGAGGTCCTGGGGTAAGATGATCAATCCTCACTTAGAAAGACAAATGTGATGGACATTGGATGTAGGAGAAAACAAGTAACAGGACAGGAGCCTACCACTGAGGGCCTCTGAAAGGCTCTACCTAGCAGTGTATCAAAGCAGATACTACGACTCATAACCAAACCTATGGCAGAGTACAGGGTTTCATAAGAAAGAAGGGGGAATTAATATGACCTGGAGAGGATAGGAGCTCCACAAGGACCAAATATATCTGGGCATAGGGGTCTTTTATGAGACTGTTTCTCCAACCAAAGGCCATATATGGATATAACCTAGAACCTCTGCTTGGATGTAGCCCATGGTAGCTCAGTATCCAAGTGGGTATCCTAATAAAGGGAACAGGGACTGTTTCAGACATGAACTCAATGGCAGGCTCTAAGACCCCCCCCCCACCGAGGGAGGAACACCCCTGCTAGGCCACAGAGGAGGACTTTGCAGCCAGTCCTAGAGATACCTAATAAACCAAGGTCAGATGAAAGGGGAGGAGGTCCTCCCCTATCTGTGGACTTGGAAAGGGGCAGGGAAGAGATAAGGGAGGGAGGGTGAGGTTGGGAGGGAATGAGGGAGAAGGATATAGCAGGGATCCAAAATTAACAAACTGTAACTAATATTAAAAAAATAATAATAAAGAAAAATGATTTCAAAAATAAAGAAAATTAAAATACCTCCATCAGAACCTAATAAAATGATTTTTACAATTCTTAATTATTGCTTATCATTAAATTTATGACTACTTCAGTCTTCTGCAACATACTTAAATCATTGATACAATATACCTAGGATCATTAATAAATACAAAAATCAATGGTCTAAGTGTTTAATGGTAATATAAACACAAAGAACAATTACATTGCCTTGATATTAAATTTTATACCTGTCTTGCATTAAAATTGTATAGAAATATATCTTCATCAACTTTAGAAGTTTAGATTTATAAAAATTCTACATATGCCAACTTAATGTTCACTAACATCTACAGGGAGAGAAATTTTTATGACACACTAAAAACATAATTAGAGTCTGGATTAGAGTGAAAATCACTTATGTCATGTCTCTGCAGTTTGCAAATTTTTAATTGGAAAATTTGTTCATCAGAACATGATTAGGAATTGAGAAAAGAACACGTGTTATGAAGGTTAACAGGAACAATATTTCATTGTGGGTGAGACTAGTATGTTAGCTTTAGGAATAATATTCAGATCCAACGTTCTCATATGTCATTGTGACTTGTCATCTGGGTGCATCTGACTTTAATTGATATGGCAGCACCATCACCGTCCCCAAAACTGTGCTAGTAGCTGGCTTTTCTTTTCTTTTTGCTCGGATGAAAGTCTGAGGCAAGAAGACAAAGCTAAATTTTCTTGAAAAGTCTTTTTCTGTTCTTATTTACATATCCCAAAATTTGCGTAAGAAAATTTTGCTAAGTGTCAGAAACAGGGACAGATTACTTGAGAAGAAAGGATGAGCTTTTGAGGAAAAAAAAAAAGAGAGGATGTAAAGTGTTAAAAAAAAAGCATTAAAAATTCTGAAACTAATCCTGGAAATTATTGTTCCCAGAGAAATAGGCATCTGACTTCCATTTGCTAACAAAAATCCCAGAGAAAGGATAGTGTGGTTGCTAGAGTTGACACAACTTCTTGTTCCTGGAATAGATTAAAATAGTAATAAGTAGGAAATGCTAATTATAACAACTGACCCTTACATCATATATGCTTTTGACTGCTGTATCACTGAAAAATTCTGACTCTCATGGGAAGGACACTTCAGGGAAGGAGTTGAGGTCACAGATATGCTGTTCCTTCACAGAAGCCTTACTGGTATGTCTACACTGCCATGTACTGGATACGCAGACATTCTGTCTTTGCCATTCTAGGCCATCCCAGCAGTAGAATGCATAGACTTGAAGGGACTGGTAGCACCATTGTTTTCATGGATAATAACATAAATGACAGTCAGGTTCCAGAGTGGCCAGCCAGACTTTCAGTGCTACAGAATAGGAAGATGTCAATATCTCCTTCCCATGAGAGGACAGACTAATGACAATTGAATTGCCAATCTGTTTGACAGGATGATGGCTGTGACTTAAATTAATGCAACTCAAAAATATATAAAGAAATATTTTGCCTAAGTTCTGAAAGTGATTCCTATCTGCCATAAAGATTTTAAATATGGCTCATATTACTGGTTACCACGAGTCTTTTGTAAGAGAAGCTTAGGCAGAGATGAGGAGAGGACCAGATGCTAAAGTTTGTCACTGTTGGCACTAAACTTCTCTTCTGAATTACAAGTGGTGATGTCAATTAAAAGTGATATTTCGGGGGTGGAGCCAAGATGGCGACTAGCACACACAGTTTCTGAGCTGTGGAAGTGCTAACCATCTGAGTTGGTGAGTGAAAGGACCTCTAACCCAGGAAAACAT
This sequence comes from Psammomys obesus, assembly GCF_907164565.1. Classification (NCBI taxonomy): domain Eukaryota; kingdom Metazoa; phylum Chordata; class Mammalia; order Rodentia; family Muridae; genus Psammomys; species Psammomys obesus. Next base: position 20,498,886 of record NW_026596091.1, on the reverse strand, counting down.
CGGTGAGGCTTCCTAAACAACAGGGAATATCGCAGGAGGTGAAACCTTTGGTTTCGGGTCACCCGGAGACTTGTTTGGGGAAGATGAGAAATGATCCTTTGATCTCGAGGCACTCCCCTCCCCCAGACTTCCTTCCTCCTCAGCACAGCGGAATCATCTTTCTCTGAGCAGATATAACTGCCTGGGGTCTGCAGCGGCTGAGGCGGAGCTCCAAGCCCTTTAGCAGCAGGTGCCAGCAGTACCAGTCTCAGAGTCCCAGATCTGCGCGGTGGCTGCACCATCCTCCCAGGGCCCGAGTCTGCTAGACGCCATACTAGCTCCGCAGGAGCGCCGTCACTGACAGTACGGCCCGCCCAATCCCACAGTGACAGAAAATATGTTATATACTCACCAAAACCAGACAGAAACGCCACACTAGCTAGGCACACCAGGCGCTGGGAGAGCACAGTGAATAGACCCCAGGACTTCCCAGAAAACATCTGGACTAGCAACCCAGTCTCCAGTTACAACGGGACTTTCTAACCCAGTGGCAGAGCAGCACTGAGCTGGCGGGGCACATCAGCCCTCCAGTTTAAGACTAACCAGGGCCAAACCAGAGAACAGAAAGTCTGGTTACCCCGATCCCTACTGACGTGACCACCTTGAAATCTCCAGCTGCAGCAAGACCTCATAACCTGGCAGTGACAGCAGCACGGAGTTGGCAGAGCACATCAAAGAAGCAGGGCCAAACCAGAGAGCAGAGAGCCCAGATACCCTGATCTCTGCCAAGTGACCTGCCTGTGAGTGCACCCTTGAAAATCTGCAGATTCCCAGATCCTGAGTCCTTCTAAAACAGAAGCCAGGCATCGAACCCCCTCCCACCCACATACCCACTTTGGGAAACAGAGGGGCACTTGGGACATTGAAGTTCCTGCTCTGTGGGTCTAATTGAGGAGTTAAGGTAGTTAATGCCAGAAATTGCGCTGCGATCATCACTAGCGCCTGTGACATATACAGTGCAGAGCCTCTCCCACACACTCAAGGGTTCAACATTAGCCATCACTCTGTCCCTTGAGATACATGTCCACACACACCTACACACACACACACATACACAAACACACACACACACACTTGCATTTGCCCTGTCTGCGCCTGCGTACTTTTATCCCACAGGCACAGCTAGTCCTCAGCACACGCTAAGGACACGGGACCTCTCTCAGCTTGCTGAAGAACTCTCCAGACGCCAGAGAGAGACAGTACCAGTCTGATCTGCAGAATCCAAAAACAAACAGGGAAGGTTTCAGATAAGCCAATGGCCAGGGGTAGGTGAAAGAACACTTCCAACATAAATCAGGACATCATGACTTCACCAGGAAACCCCAAAATTGATGGATACTCCAATTCATCAGAAGCACAGGAAAATGACCTTAAAGCCATGCTTACCCAATTATTTGAGGCTCATAAGGAGGAAATGAACAAATCTTTCAAAGAGTTGGCCAGTCAATTGGAGGTAAAGAAAGAAGAAATAGACAAAAGCCTTAAAGAAACACAGGCAAACATAGCCAAATAGAGGCACAAGTAGAGATAAAATTAGTGGCATATAAAAAGGAAATGAACAAGGAAATAGAGACCATCGTAGAGAGACAGGAATCCAAATTCAAACAGTTGAAAGAAATGGTGCAAGGCATGAAAACAGAATTAGAATCAATAAAGAAAACACAAAATGAGAAAACCCTTGAGCTGGAGAACTTGGAGAAAAGATCAGGAACCACAAAAGTAAGCATCACCAACAGAATACAAGAGATGGAAGAGAGAATCTATGGAGTTGAAGACACACTTGCAGAAATTGATACTTCTTTCAAAGAAAAAGTAAAATCAGAAAAGTTCCAATCACAAAATATCCAAGAAATCAAGGACGCTATGAAAAGACAAAATTTAAGAATAATAGGAATTGATGAAAAAGAAGACTCCAGGCTCCAAGGTCCAGAAAATATTTTCAAGAAAATCATAGAAGAAAATTTTCCCAACTTAAAGAAAGAGATGTCCATAAATATACAAGAGTCCTACAGAACACCAAATAGACTAGACCAGAAAAGAAATACATCACATCACATCATAGTCAAAACACTAAATCTACAGAACAAAGAAAAGATATTAAAAGGGAAAAAGGCCAAGTAACATATGAAAGTAGACCTATCAGAATCACACCAGACTTCTCATCAGAAACTATGAAAGCCAGAAGGGCCTGGGCAAGTATCATGGAGACTCTAAAAGATCACAAATGTCAACCCTGACTACTAAACCCTGCAAAGCTTTCAATCAACATAGATGGAGAAAACAAAATATTCCATGACACAACTAAATTTATGCAATATCTACACAGCAAACCAACCCTACAGAAGATACTAGAAGGAAAACTCCAATCCAATGCAAACAACTTCACCCAAAAAAATAGGGCATACAGATAATATCCAAACAAAAATGAAAGGAAAACAAGCAATGAAACAGGGTAAGATCACCGACTCCATTACAAAAGGAACTAACATTCATTGGTCAGTATTATCTATCAATATTAATGGACTCAACTCACCAATAAAAAGACACAGGCTAACATAATGGTTGCGGAAACAGGATCCGTCATTCTGTTGCATCCAAGAAACACACCTATGCAACAAAGATAAACACCACCTCAGAGTAAAAGGCTGGAAAAATGTTTTTCAAGCAAATGGTTCCAGAAAACAAGTTGGAGTAGCCATCCTAATATCTAATAAAATAGACTTTCATCCAAAGTTAATCAAAAAAGATAAGGACGGCCACTATATTCTCATCAAAGTTAAAATCCAACAAGAGGACATCACAATCTTGAATATCTATGCCCCAAATACAAGAGCACCTACATTCGTAAATGAAACATTATTAAAGCTTAAATCGTACATTGATCCTAATACCTTAATAGTGGGAGACTTCAACACCCCACTCTCATCAAGGGACAGATCAACTAGACAGACACAAAATAGGGAAATAAAAGCACTGACAGAATCCCTAAATCAAATGGACCTAATAGACGTCTACAGATCTTTTCACCCAAACTCAAAAGAGTAGGCCTTCTTTTCAGCACCGCATGGAACCTTCTCCAAAATAGACCATATAGTGGGTCACAAAGCAAGCCTCAACAGATACAAAAGGATTGAAATAATCCCTTGTATTCTATCTGACCACCATGGACTAAAGCTGGACATCAACAACAACAGAAATAACAAACAGCCAACACGCACATGGAAACTGAACAACTTACTACTCAATGACAGCTGGGTCAAGGAAGAAATAAAGAAAGAAATTAAAGACTTCCTAGAATTCAATGAAAATGAAGGCACAACATACCCAAATTTATGGGACACATTGAAAGCAGTGTTCAGAGGAAAATTTATAGCACTAAGTGCCTGCAAGAAGAAATTCATAACATCACATACAAACAACTTAATGGCCCAACTGAAAACCGTAGAAAAAAAAAAAGAAGCAGATACACCCAAGAGGAGCAGACAGCTAGAAATAATCAAACTCAGGGCTGAAATCAATCAATTAGAAACAAATAAAACTATTCAAAGAATCAATGAAACAAAAAGCTGGTTCTTTGAGAAAATAAACAAGATAGACAAACCCTTGGCCAAACTAACTAAAAAGCAGAGAGAAACTATCCAAATCAGCAAAATCAAAAAAGAAAATGGGGACATAACTACAGACACTGTGGAAATCCAAATAATTATTAAGTCATACTACAAAAACCTATATGGCACAAAATTTGAAAATCTAAATGAAATGGATAATTTTCTTGACAGTTTCCATCTACCAAAATTAAGCCAAGATCAGGTAGAAAGACTGAATAGCCCTATATCTCCCAAGGAAATTGAAGCAGTCATTAGCAGTCTCCCCTCCAAAAAAAGCCCTGGACCAGATGGCTTCAGCGCAGAATTCTACAAGACCTTCAAAGAAGTGCTAACTCCAATCCTCCTCAAACTATTCCACAAAATAGAAACAGAAAGAACACTACCAAACACATTCTATGAAGCCACAGTCACTTTGATACCTAAACCACACAAAGATCCAACAAAAAAAGAGAACTTCAGACCTATCTCTCTTATGAACATTGATGCAAAAATACTCAATAAAATACTTGCAAATCGAATCCAAGAACACATCAAAGATATCATCCACCATGACCAAGTAGGCTTCATCCCAGGCATGCAAGGGTGGTTCAACATACGGAAATCCATCAATGTTATCCACCACATAAACAAACTGAAGGAGAAAAACCATATGATCATCTCCTTAGATCCCGAAAATGCATTCGACAAAGTCCAACACCCATTCATGTTTAAAGTCTTGGAGAGATCAGGGATACAAGGCACATATCTAAAGATACTAAAGGCAATATACAGCAAACCTATAGCCAACATCAAACTAAATGGAGAGAAACTTAAATCAATTCCACTGAAATCAGGGACAAGACAAGGCTGCCCACTCTCTCCATACCTCTTCAACATAGTACTTGAAGTCCTAGCCAGAGTAATAAGACAACTAAAGGAGATCAAGGGGATACAAATCAAAAAGGAAGAGGTCAAACTGTCACTATTTGCAGATGATATGATAGTATACATGAGCGACCCCAAAAATTCAACCAGAGAGCTCCTCCAGCTGATAAACACCTTCAGCAAAGTGGCAGGATACAAAATCAACTAAAAAAAATCAGAAGCCCTCCTGTACACCAAAGACAAAAAGGCTGAGAAAGAAATTAGGGAAACAACACCCTTCACAATAGCCACTAATAACACAAAGTACCTTTGTGTGACTCTAACCAAGCAAGTGAAAGACCTGTTTGAGAAAAACTTCAAGTCTCTGAAGAAAGAAATTGAAGATCTCAGAAGATGGAAAGATCTCCCATGCTCATGGATTGGTAGGATTAACATTGTGACAATGGCCATCCTGCCAAAAGCAATTTACAGATTCAATGCAATTCCCATCAAAATACCAACTCAATTCTTTACAGACCTTGAAAAAAAGATTCTCAGCTTCATATGGAGAAACAAAAAACCCAGAATCTCCAAAACAATCCTGTACAACAACATATCATCTGGATGTATCTCCATCCCTGATCTCAAGCTGTACTAAAGGGCAACAGTAATAAAAACTTCATGGTATTGGCATAGAAACAGAAAGGAGGATCAATGGAACCACATACAAGACCCAGAAATAACCCCACACACTTATGAGTACTTGGTATTTGACAAAGAAGCCAAATCCATTCAATGGAAAAAAGACAGTATATTCAACAAATGGTGCTGGTCCAACTGGATGTCTACATGCAGAAAAATGAAACTAGATCCATATTTATCAACCTGCACAAAACTAAAGTCCAAGTGGATCAAGGACCTCAACATAAAACCAGATACTCTAAATCAGTTGGAAAAAAAAGTGGGGAACAGCCTAGAACTCATTGGCACAGGAGAAAACTTCCTGAACAGAACACCAACAGCACAGGCTCTAAGAGCAACAATCAATAAATGGGACCTCATGAAACTGAAAAGCTTCTGTAAAGCAAAAGACACAGTCATCAAAACAAAACGACTGCCTACAGATTGGGAAAGAATCTTCACCAACTCTTTTTCTGATAGAGGGCTAATATCCAGTATATATAAAGAACTAAAGAAGCAGAAAAGCAACAAACCAAGTAATCCACTTAAAAAATGGGGAACAGAGCTAAACAGAGAATTCTCGACAGAGGAACATCGAATGGCAGAGAAACACTTAAAGAAATGCTCAACCTCATTAGCCATTAGGGAAATGCAAATCAAAACAACCCTGAGATTTCACCTTATACCCATCAGAATGGCCAAGATGAAAAACTCAAGTGACAACACATGCTGGAGAGGTTGTGGTGAAAGGGGAACCCTCCTCCATTGCTGGTAGGAATGTAAACTGGTACAACCACTTCGGAAGTCAAACTGGCGCTTTCTCAGACAATTAGGAGTAGTGCTACCTCAAGACCCAGCTATACCACTCCTTTATATATATACCCAAAATTTGCTCAAGTACACAACAAGGACATTTGTTTGTAGCAGCTTTATTTGTAATAGCCAGAACATGGAAACAACCCAGATGTCCATCAACAGAAGAATGGATACAGAAATTCTGGTATTTTTACACAATGGAATACTACTCAGCAATCAAAATGAGGAAATCATGAAATTTGCAGGCAAATGGTAGGATCTAGAAAAGATTATTCTGAGTGAAGTATCCCAGAAGTAGAAAGACAAACTTGGTATATACTCGCTTATATAGACCTATAAGATATGATAAACATAATGATATCTACACACCTAAAGAAGAGAATCAAGAAAGTGGACATGGGTGAAGATGATCAATCCTCATTTAGAAAGACAAATGGGATGTGCATTGAATGTATGACAGGAGTCTACCGCAAAAGGCATCTGAAAGACTCTACCTAGCAGTGTTTCAAAGCAGACACTAAGACTCATAACCAGAGTGCAGGGAATCATATGAAAGAAGGGGAGTTAGTATGATATGGAAAGGATAGGAGCTCTACAAGTACCAAATATATCCGGGCAGAGGGTCTTTTCTTAGACTGACACTCAACCAAGGACCATCTATGGATATAACCTAGAACTTCTGCTCGGATATGGCCCGTGGTAGCTCAGTAACCAAGTAGTTTTCCAAAGTAAGGGGAACAAGGACTATTTCCAATAGGATCTCAAGGGCAGGCTCTTTGACCTCCCTCCCCCCCCCCAGGGGAGGAGCAGTCCTGTTAGGCCACAGAGGAGTACTTTGCAGCCAGCCTTGAAGATACCTGATAAAACAGGGTCAAATGAAAGGGGAGGAGGCCCTCCCCTATCAGTGGACTTGGAAAGGGGCAGGTAGGAAACCAGGGAGAGAGTTGGGGAGGGGGAAGGAATGAGGGAGCAGGATACAACTGGGACACAGAGTTAACAAATTGTAACTAAAAATAAAAATAAAAATAAAAATAAAAAAATAACTTAAAAAATAAAAATAAAGAAATAAAAGTGACATTTCCACATGGTAGAGTGACAGAATAAAAGGAGCATTGAGTAAGGACTTGTTTCCTTGGTTTGGGCTAAGCCACACTGATCACTGACTTTTGTATACTCCTCATTTACTGGTGTTTGCTTAATTGTAGTTCACTTTTGGAAATTGGTTACTGTTGACTCTAACTTGAAAATTAATGCATGAGGGGCTGAAGAGTTGGTTCAGCAGTTAAGAGCACTGGCTGTTCTTCCAGAGGACCCTGCTTCAATTCCCAGCACCCATATGGCAGCTCACAGCTGTCTGTAATGCCAGCTCTAGTGCATTCGACATCCTTACACAGGCACACATGCAGGAAAAACACCAATTCACATATAAAATAAATAATGTTTTAAAAAGAAAAATAGAGAATTAACAAGGGAAATGGAGAAGTGTTTCTTTGATCTATGGAAAACTCACCAAAGAATCTTTGCTGGAAAAGTTCCTTACGGAGGGGCCTTTCATTTGTACCATTGTCAATTGTATAGGCTACGGCAATGTGATGATGCCGTAAATCGCTTGCTCACTTGTAATGTGGGTACTTAGGATGCAGTACACAAAATCAGTTCACTAAAGTAAATACACACCAGAATTATAAGCATTTGATTATGTGTGATTAATTAGAGGACCCATTCAGCAAAGATGAGCAATCGCACATCACATTTAAAGTAAATTTGAGAAATATGTTATAAAGTGGTTATCTTCATCTGTAGAAACAAAAGGACGACTTACTATGCAACAGCTTGTTTCTGTTTAACAATGCCACATCTTAGTTGTGCTTCTGTTGCTAAATGTCTCAGCTTCTCTTTTTGTCCCCTTCCAGCAACACGTACTCTTAATTTTACCAGTGACCTGTTTTGCTTTTCTTGCAAGGTAGATGATTTCTTTAATATAAGGAAATCTTTCTAACTTCACCTCATCTTCACTTTCATCTGTCAATATTTTCCTGCACTCAATCTCTTCCATTTAATACTCATATATCCATCACTGTACTCATTAAACAATTGCTACTACAAAATATGCATTGGTTCCGTGTCCTCGCATACATGTTGCTTTCACTGCTGACAGAGTCCGTTGTTTTTTTCATCACTGTGACAAAATACATGACAGGAAGAAAATTAAAAGAAGATTTTATTTTGACTCACAGTTTCAGAGGGAATCCTCCATCAAGATGAAGATATATCTGCAAGTGATGAGAGTCTCCAGCAGCTGAGTGCTACATGTGGCTATCAGTGAGCAAAGACTTATGGTGGTCATACTAACGCCCTCTTCCAGCTACCTAATCTCTGCAGATAAACAGTAGAAAGTTGCCCAGCCTCCTAACACAAATGCCATCATAAAATAACCACTGTAGGTTTAGTGCTTTTGCACCAACTGTAAGATAGTAAGTGTTCAACAATATTCGATTTTCATTAAATACATAGAATTAAATATGCCTTAGATTGTAGAGAAACACTGGAAGCTGTGGTGTGTTACAGCCACTTGACTGACTCATGAACATATTAACTATTAACATTTTTTGGGAAATCTAAGGGCCAAATGAAATTACACTGGCTCCTTGGAATTGACACTGTGGTCATATTTAAGCCATGGCCATGAGTAAATACCACAGGTCTATTTTCTACTCCAGAACTTGCCACTAAACATTTAACAGAATACTACTGGATACAGAGAAATTTGTTCTCATCAATGTCAAAGAGTTTAGATAATATTACTAGAGAAGGTAACACCTGAGTTTAACCTTTACATAATATGGAGAAGTTTGAACCATGGAAGCATTTCTGAGACACTCTCTGGAAGTTGTACATAAGAAATACAAGTTTGGTAGCACATAGTGTTATGCAGATGTGCCCAGGAATAATGTCCCATTTTCTGACTTCTTCACTGAAATCATGTTCCAGAAGGACAGGACCTTCTGGGTTGTTGAGTCCTATATCCAGAGTAGAGGGCAGTATTTGGCAAGTGAGTTAAAAAGGACAATGAGGCATCAGGAGATGGCTTTAATAAGAGAACTACTTGGTTAAATTTTCCTTTTAGTTATTTGAGAGACACAGAGAAGAGAGTTGAACAAGTGATACACACACAGGGGTCCCGGAAGCTTATCAGAGAAACAGAAGATAGACAAAGCCCTACCAGCAAGGTGCTGTTAAGACGAGAAAAAAAAAAAAAAAAAAAGGTAAGAGAAAACAAATTTGGAGGGAGGGGAAGAATCCTTTATTTATTTTTTATTATTAATTACAGTTTATTCACTTTGTATACCCCCTGTAGCTCACTCCCTCCTTCCCTCCCAATCCTACCTCCCCTCCCCCTTCTCCACCCATGTTGCTCCCCAAGTCCACTGATGGAGGAGGTCCTCATCCCCTTCCTTCTGATCCTAGTCTATCAGGTCTCATCAGGAGTGGCTGCATTGTCTTCCTCTGTGGCCTGGTAAGGCTGCTCCCCCATCAGGGGGAGGTGATCAAAGAGCAGGGCAATCAGTTCATGTCAGAGACAGTCCCTGTTCTCATTACTATGGAACCCACTTGGACACTGAACTGCCATGGGCTACATCTGTGCAGGGATTCTAGGTTATCTCCATGCATGCTACTTGGTTGGAGTATCAGTGTCAGAAAAGACCCTTGTGTCCAGTTTTTTTGGTTCTGTTGCTCTCCTTGTGGAGCTCCTGTCCCCTCCAGGTCTTACTTCTTTCATAAGATTCCCTGCACTCTGCCTAAAGTTTGGCTATAAGTCTCAGCATCTGCTCTGATACCCTGCAGGGTAGAACCTTTCAGATGCCCTCTGTGGTAGGCTTCTGTCCTGTTCCCTGTTTTCTCCCTCTTCTGATGTCCATTCTCTTTGCCTTTCTGAATGGGGATTGAGCATTTTAGCCAGAGTCCTCCATTTTAAGTGTGGTAAATTAGTTGGAAATTGCTGCTAAAGAAAAGGTAAGGACCTGCCTTAATCAGGATTTCACAACATGACTTGGACACAGGGTTAGTTTGTTTTGTTTGTATTTTATGGAACATAAAGGATTAGTTCCCTGATTCCTTTTTGGGGGATTTTGACAATGAGGCACACTAGGATTCATAAGAATTGGCTGTCATTTCCATAATAATGGAGCATGAAGAAGAAAAGATGAAAATGATTCTTGATCCACTTGCAGAGCTATTGCTATTGAATTAGATATTGTGTGGTAGGCATTTAGCCAGAGCTTGCCTCACCTTCAATTTTCAGTAAGAGAAAATATTATTGCCATCATGGAAAGGGAAATGACAAGTCTGCAGTCAGATGTCACAAGTGCTTTGCCATCAGCAAAGTATACAACAGAACAGAATGAGGATGACATGTATTTAATAAGCCTGCAGTTTACTGGTTTTCAAATTTTTGAAGAACTCAGTTCTTTCTATCCAAAATTTTAAGGACTCATTTCATAATAAGATTTTCACTTGGGTTTTCCATTTTCTTTCCTATATTTTTTTTTCTTATTTGATATTCAGTAAGGACTACGTTGAGCTTTGTAGTTTTGCCATTCATATACTTAGTTAACAGACTGATTCAGTGTGGTTTACTGAGCTGGTAGGTCAGTGCTGTATCAGTGTTGCTGAATAGAATAACCAATACCCAGTGTTCAAAAGCCAGCTCTTCAATACTTGAAACATGCATTTTTCCCTTTTGCCAGTTAGAGTCATGTGGATATAAAGCATAATCTATTTGTTCCTAAATCCTTGTCCACACAGAGCAACGTGATTACAAAAATGGTTAAATAATGTTGAAAGTATTCTATAAAGTTAAAGCTATTCAGTAATTAGTATTTTCAAATTTGTGGTTTGTTACATTTTAACTACCTAATGATAACTAATAATTAATTTACACATATACGTATTTAACATGAGCACTGTGATTATATTGAGCTCTATTTTCTTTTCAGATCTTGAGATTTGTAAACAACCCAGAGTCAGCACAACAGTTCAGTTTTCTTCTTTTTCCTCACTTCCTTTGTTGAGCAACATTTCCTGAGTCCACCTCCTCACAGTATTCCTATGAAAGTCTTATTCCCTAGTGAGATGCTGTTTCACACTTCATGAACTTTAGAGAAATACTGCCACCTGCTGAGCAAATAATTTATGCAACTATTTAACTTGGGCTGCCTTTATTTCAAGAAAGAAACCACATACATACCTAAAGATGTTTAAAAAATGATTTCCATCTAATAAAAGACAAGAATAAAATCAAATCCCAGGAATGTAACAAATTCCAGGAATAAAATTCCACGAACCTAGAAAGGAATCAATCCTACTTCATAAAAATTGCCTGTTAGATAGATATATTACATTTTCCAGAGTGATTATTTGTAAATGTTCTTATAAAAACTACATTAATGAGACTAAAAAAGTGATTTTAATTGAGGAAAAGCCCAAACAATGCCTGGCCAACCAAAGACCCACCCTATCAAAGACTGAAAACCCCTGACACTATGAACGATACTCTACTATGCTTGCAGGCAGGAGCCCATCAGAGTTGTCCTCTGAGAGACTCTACCTAACAGGGCCTCAAAACCAACGCTGTGACTCATAGCCAAACATTGGGAAATGCATAGGGAGTCTTGTGGAAAAGTGGGAGGAAAGAGAAAAGGACCTGGAGGTGACAACACAGGAAGATCATCAGAGTCAAGTAACCAGGTCCTGGTGGGATGTCCTGAGACTGAAGCATTAACCAAGGACCATGCATGAAATGGAGCGAGGGCCCCTACAAAGATGTAGTAGAAGGGCTTCTTAAGCCTCATTTGATTCCTCTAGTAAGGGAAGTGGGGACTGCATTGAACACAGACTCACTTGTTAGCTATTGGATCACTTCCCCTGGTAGGATTTCCTTGCCAGACCACAGGAGAGGAGGACATGCTCAGTCCTGGTGCAACTTGATGAGCTGGGGTGGAGGGAAAGGGACTCCATTTTAGAGGAGGGGAAAGGGAAAGGGAGGGAAGGTGGGCCTGAAAGGGTAGGACTGTAGAATTGGAAACTTCAAAATTTAAGTAAAAAGATGATCATGCTCTCAAAGAAGATCCTTTCAAACAAAGTCAAATTAGGTTAAATACTTTCAAAGTCATTTGGTTGGTAAGGATGGTCATAGTATTCTCAAAAGAACAATTCAACTTGAAAATGTCAGAACATGACAAAATGGTATTTAAAAAATAATCCAAGAAAGTTCATCCTAAATGGTTAAGATGTGGTTAACTGATGGTCTATTCATTAATAAGCCTCACAAAGTGGCCACAAGAAAGATGAGCTATCACAAAGATACACAAGTGCATTGCAGTCCTTACGTAAATATTTATGATATGGAAGATACACCTTTGCTTTTACTATGAACAAGGCATTTATTGTAAATTAAGTTAAGTAAGGTATGTAGTTTTTTTTTTTTTTTCAGTTCCCGTATAGGTGATTAAATGGTTCAACCGCAAACATGTTCAAAGCCATGAATGCTATAAATATGAACACTTTAAAGTAATTCACCTAATCACATGTTTGCTTTTCATTAGTTAAATAAAGTATACCTGCTTGTTGCTGCTGCTTGTGCTCCCTCAAAGTACTGAAAGGTTGAAAGCAAAGTTGAACAAGTCAGAACATGTCAAGAAGTTAAGTATTCAAACCTGTTGCCAAATCTGAATTAGGTGACAATTGAGAGTCAAAGGATAAAGAGAAAGGCGAAGTTTTGTACTAAGTATGAATAATCTATGTCCTTTAAAGAATAATTGAGGAGAGCAACAGAACAAGATAATTTGAACACAGGGAACTTCCCAGAAAATCATACTCCAACCAAGGACTATTCGTTGAGATGACCTGGAACCCCTGCACAGGTGTAGCCCATGGCAGTTCAGTGTCCAAGTGGGTTCCATAGTAATGGGAAGAGGGACTGCCTCTGACATAATCTGATTGGCCTGCTCGTTGATCACCTCCCCCTGAGGGGGGAGCAGCCTTACCAGGCCACAGTAGAGGACAATGCAGCCACTTTTGATAAGAACTGATAGACTAAGATCAGAAAGAAGAGGAGAACCTCCCCTATCACTGGACTTGGGGAGTGGCATGCATGCAGAAAGGGGAGGGAGGGTGGGA
>NW_026596091.1:20442376-20485620 GCF_907164565.1 Psammomys obesus | reverse complement strand
AATAATTGAAAAATAATGAGTTAGTCAAATAGAGCAGTCATAGGAGGCACTAAAAAAGAGAGAGGAAGGAAAGGAGGGAGAGAAATAGAGAAAGCCACGATGCTAATAAGATTTACTGAAAGGTAAAAAGAGGCATGATTCAAATTGAAAAAAGATGTAAGGTGAAGGTACACCTGTAGAGTCAAGGCTGGAAAACATCTAGAAGGCTGATTAAAGAATTTTCTCTTTTTCCTCAGATGGTAATTGAAGCCATAATTCTTCTACCATGTGAAAGATGAATTACAAAAGCAACACAAGACAGAGAGATACTTTAATAAAATAAATAAATTAATTTAAAAAATTTAATAAACTGCTTCATAAGAGATGAATGTCCTCTAAATTGCAAGATGAAAATGGGAATAGAGAACAGTATAGTACTATGACTTAAGGAAGGAAGAAGAGAGAAAAAAAAAAAAGGGAGGAAAGAAATGCGTCACAAAGGCAAAGAGCCAAAGATGCAGAGTTTGATAATTAAGGTGCTAATTTTCCCCACACTAATTTTCACTGCTTCTACTGATCATCAAAAGTTAACAAAGTATGCATGATTATACTACTGTGTCTAGTATTGTCAATGAGTATAAAACTCAGGAAGGAAAAATAACTTGTCTGAAGTAACTCAGCTGAAAAGCCATAGAGCTCAAAATATCCTGTGCACAAAAGATAGCATCTTCAACAAATGGTTTGGTGAAAACTGGGTGTCCATAGGCAGAAGAATGAAACTAGCCTATCTGTCAGCTTGCACAAAGACCGATGGCAAATAGATCAAAGAATCCAATGACAAACTCAAACCACGAGGGGGAAAACAAAACAAAACAAAACAAAAAGAAAACAACAAAACCAAACATAGGACGTACCTTACAGGGTATATGTTTAGGAAAGGACTTCTGGATTAGAACTCCACTGAATTAAGATCAAGAATTGACAGGCATGATCTCTTATTAAAAAACTTCTTCACAGAATAAACAAAATGAAACAATAAACTAAGTGCAAAAAGAAGTTCACAGAGTGGAAGAAACTTTTCGTCAGGTGTACCTCTAACAGAGGAAAAAGTAAAACAAAAGAAAAACATTTAAAAAATAAGTTCTGGATATGAGCAAAGATTTCTCAAAAGGAGAAATAAGAATAGATAAGAAATACATCTCAAAAATGTTTATCGTTTTTAGCCATTAGGGAAATGCAAATCAAACAACTTTGCGTTTCATCTTACCGTACTCAGAATATCTAACAAGTGAGAACAAACACTGGAGAAGACATGGGGGAAAGGGAATGTTAGTTCACTGTGGATGATACTGCAAAGTTCAAAAACTAAAATTAAAACCTATACAAAAAGATTCAACATCTTACTCCATAGACACCTGCTCGACAACGTTCATTGCCATTCTATTCACAATAGATAGGAAATAGAAACAACCTGAAGGCCTTCAAATGACTAGGAGAAAACAAAAATGTGGTACCCGTACACAATGGAATACTATTCACCTGTAAAGAAACGACCTGTGAGGTTGTTTCTTCTAGAAAAAACAGGGAACCATGATACCTCGATAATATGGCTGCCTAACCATGTTGTTGACAAGGAGAATACCAATAGTCAGGGTATCATGGAAAAGGGGGAGGGGAATCTCAAAGGGCCTCACCCCTAGACAAAGACAGGCTACTAAGGAATTTTGAGGCTGGGATAATTAGTCTTCTCCAGAGATGAGATGAGCATTTTTTTTAGATGAACCTTTTAATTTTTCTGTATCAAATTGTCCAATCAAGAATCATATACCTACAAGAAACACTAAATGGATTTATCAGGTTGTATTAGTATATTTATGCATATGTGTATGTAACAATAACAATTAAAAAATAAGGAGTAACAGAAATTGAGAGGGAGCAAAAAGTGGAGAATAGGGGGGGTAGAGACAGGAAAGGAAAAGACAGAGTCTGAGTAATTAAATTTTAATAGAACTTTAAAAACAAAAGTCTCAAAGCTAAAATACAAAAACTACAGAACGCCACGGAGGAAGAAGGTGCTGGCAGTCCTGATGAGACTTGATAGGCTGGGTCAGTTGATAGAGGAGGAGGCCTCCCCCTTCCTGAGGACTAGAGAAGGGTATAGGGAGGAAGAGGGAGGGATGGTGGGACCAGGATGAGACCAGGAAGGGGACTATGATCAGGATGTAAAGTAGGAGAGAGAAAGGGTGCCAGTGTGGAACGTGAAGGGCGAAGAGGTGGGGAGCTTCTGGGGTGAGAGGAGGAAGGTAAAGCTGTGATGAGATTATAGTGTAAGAAAAAATTATTTCCAATAAGGAATAGGTTTGTTACCAAAATAAAAAATATTACTCACAACCACCCTACCAAAAATGAAACAAGAGTTACTTCTGAGCAGCTATTTTAACACTGCATTGATTATTTACATCAATTCCATGTACAGGAAATAGAACTAATGAAAATACTATTACATTCATTTAACCATTTCAAAGCTATATAATGGCTGTTGGATACCAAGGGGTTTTAGCTCATCTTTTTTATTACCATAATTAATAAATGTCTATCACATGTTCTATAAAGGAAATATAATGCAGTAGGCTGATAGGGGTTCCATCAATCATACTTGTGAATGATTCTGAACTTTTAATTGAAGTTATGTTATGTATTCAATTTTTTTAAATTTCTCATTCATTGTAAATATGTCATGGATAAGTAAAAATAACATACGAAATTGAGGCTATGTTTTCTAGAACTATTTATTCAGCTATTGCGTTTCTATTAAATAACATATGTTAAAAGCAACAGAATACATAATTTATCCTATAATCTTGTTTTAGATATTTGTTGCAGTTTGTACCTATTTCATTGATAATGTAGTTTAATTAACATTTTTCTTAGAGTTAACATTATTTCTAAATTAATCACAAGAAAAAAATATGACTTTAAGATCTCAATCCTTGGGATGGAGAGATGGCTGAGTGAATAAGAGCACTTGGTGCTGTAGAGAACCCCGATTCAGTTCCCAGCACTCACATGGACACAACTGTTACGCTAGACCCAGGAGAATGGATACTCTTTACTCTGTTCTGCAGACATCAAGCATGCACATCATTCAAAGACATAAGTGCAGATAAGCATCCTGATGCATAAAATGAAAACAAACCCTTAAAATTCCCAGTCATCGTGGAATATATTCAGAAAGGCTTTCTATGCATTGTATATGAATGTGCTTGACAAATTAATTTGGATAGTTTCAAAATCAGTACTTTCCTTAAATGAGCTATTTAAAAATAAGTTTAAAATGTATTATTAAAGAACTAAAGTTTTGTTGTTGTTGTTGTTTTAAGAAAAGTGACCAGGCATGATGGTGCGCACCTTAATCTAAGCCCTCTGGGAGGCAGAACAGAAAATACCTGTGAGTTCAAGTCCAGCCTTGTCTACAAAGTGAGTCCAGTACAACCAAGGCTACAAAATGAAACCTTATGTTGAAAAACAAAAACAAAAACAAATGAACAAGAAAGTGAATGGTTTGATAGTTACAAACAAAATTAACCTTATAATGTTTTTAATCACATGAAACTCAATATGCTAACAAAAGCATTTTGATTAAATAGTTGGCAATGAAACTAAACTAAATTAATGTTGATTGTGGACTTTGATGAAGAGCATACCTTAAAGTTTATAAAATCTTAATCTAGGTAGTGTGAAGTTATCTTTCTGGTAAACTACAAATGTGGTTTTCCAGTACAGAATAACTATTTTCTCAGTATGTGTTGTTTGTTATGTTGATGTAACTAATGCCAGGAAATATTGTCTGTTTCTTTTAGAGACTTCATGAAATGTTCGCTTTTGGGAATTGCTTAGCAAATAATTTTTACTGTTGTATTTAACTACTTCCTCTTAGAATATAATGACTTGCCTGTAGGCTTTAAAAAATTAAAACCATTAATAAAGTAATACATTTCATAAATGTATATAGCTGCTCTGCAATAAACACATTTTTTAAAAAATGGATACATAGAACTTCAGGGTTTGTATCAAATAGTTTCTGTCAATTGCTTATAGTAAATGTTTTTATTGTAAGAAATAACTTTTTAAATTTGCTACACAACAGACAACTATGATTAATTTTTTTTGATAGACATTAATTGGTAACTGATAATTCTTTCATTCTTTGAAAACAAAACAAAGCAAAACAAAACAAAACAAAACAAAAAAACTGTTCTCACTCAAGGAAGCTGTTTATTGCTTTTTGCTCCACACCTCAGCCTCACAGATCACTTTTGAAACTCAGTTTTGTAAAACATAACAATGTCTACAAAGATATCCAGTAGATGGTCGCTGATGGCTCAAAGACCAGACCACCTTTACTTGATTAGTTATAATAAAATGCCACATCGTCGCGTAATATTTTTTCAACTTGTATAAATATTAATAGCTACCGGGAAAGAAAGGTGAATTCCTCCTTCAGGTCTCGAAAGGCAGTGATTAGTCTAAATTAGAATGGAAGTTATTTGTCCTGTTGGGGCACCTGTAAGGAAAGGCTGCTCTACTGTCTCTGGATTGGCTGTTACCATGGTTACGGTTTGTTGAGAGGCGGTAAACACTGGCTTCCAGGAAGCCCAGATCGCGCTGTTGAGTGAGAAGGGCGCCTATTAGCAGGTAGGTCGTCCTTGCCAGGGTGCGGCTTGTGCGGTGGACAGGACACTGAGCCGCCACTGCAGCCAGAACTTGCAGGAGGACGGGATGCCCTAGGGGCTGTGCAGCACGCAGGACTCCAAACTCTTTCAGGATTCTTCTAGCTCTGCCAAAACTTGAAATTCCATCTGACCAGCTAGAGATCCAGCCCTATTCCTCTCGACCACGCCCAATCTCAACAGTCAGTTCTTTTCTTCCTATGTACCTCCAGCCTCTTTGCTATTTACCTATATGTCATGATGTTGTTCTTCCTACTTTATCAAGTACATTTTCCTGTTCTATACCATGGCCGACGAGGAGAGCCCCTTAAATCTTTTTCCTTGCCTGGCAGTTAAAGAGCTCAGGTGATTATTAGCCTGAAGTAGTCTAGAGCAGCTTACTGACACTAGGATCCTGATGAGAAAGTGCTTTTCTGTACATTTCTGTACATTCTGTACATTTACATATATGCTCAATTGTAAATTTAAATTTTCATTTTCTCAGGCAACACAGAAAATGGTTGTGAAATTTCTTGTGGGAAAGAAAGATAAGTGACGTCCACAGCCAGAGAGGCAAGTACAGGCTTTTATTTTCCCCTCTTAGCTTGTTAGATACTGGTTCATGTTGTCTGTAAGGAGAGAAGTTAAAAGGACGGTGAGGCAATACGTGAAAGGAGTACTGAGTGGGACATAGTTTAGTAGATGTCAAGTCTATTTTAGAGTATAGGAAGAACTCTTAGACCTTACTAAGAAGACACGCTCTCTCTCCTGTGACACTGTTTCTGGGGAGATATAAACAAAAGCCTACTCACCCCAGGGGATCTGTCGATGACAGACTAAATAAGGCTGCCAACAAAACCCAACTTGGTGAAACAGTGGGTTTTATTGGGCTTACTTACAGGAATAGGGCTGAGGAGCTATTTTTAGGACTAGAATGACTGAAAGGCAGCTGGGTCACCAAGAGCCCTCTCTACCATGGGTGAGAGCTCACAAACACTGGGAACATGAAGCACATTGAATGGCTGAAGGAAGCTCAAACAAGTAGGAAGGCTGGAAGGCTCCTTAGTGGTGAGAAGATCACTGGCTTAGGAGTCAGCATCTCTGAGTTAAGGTTCTGTCCCCATTATTCATTAGCATTTTGGCTTTAGATGATTAAGTAGATTTTTCAAACATTACTGTTCTTATGTAAACAGTTTCTTCTGAGGATCATCAATTGCATATTTATCCTCTAGTACATCGTCAGCCGAGGTCTAGAGTATCCTGAAGATCATTAGGGTGGTGGCGATAAAAGTGATGATGAGGATGGAAACACATATTGTAGTGTGATATATCCAGTTTAAGAAGTAAGGATTTAAGCACAGTAAAATTTATATTATATGCCAAATGTTATCTTTCAGGATGTGCCAAGTTAGGAAGTGCACATGGCTGTCTAGGGCAGAATTACTAGAATCTGGGCTCAGTAAATACAAAATTTCTCTCAGAAATAGAGTCTGGTTTTCCTCTTAGATGAATTTTAATTTCTATGTACTCAAACTGTTCAACTTTTTTTTGTGGGCTGTACTTGCAAAGACAATATTACCCTGAAATTTCTTAGTCGTTTTACATAAGAAAAGTCAATTCTGTGATTTTTCTGGAAGAAATGAAGGATAATAATAGTTTTGATCATCTTGTGGTCAAATATTTTTAAGAATGAGTGAGTAGTCAGGCACAGCAATGTTCTTTATCATAGAGAACTAGCCTCGTAAGGCGCCATAGAAGTGTGTCAAATTAAATGTCTAATGCATGTTGGGCTGTGTGACAAAGTAGAACCCATATTTTTTAGAGACATCAGATTATTTACCTTTAAGTTCTATTTTTTCATTAAGAATTATGGAGGACAGTGATGACAGTGATGCAAAGCTCAGAGAAGAAATAGAAGCTGAATTGGATAAAATCAGCATTTCTTCCTTGGAAAATGATGAGGTTGAAAATGATTCCGAATCAGAAACTGAGAGTGACAATAGTGATACTGTAAGTGTTTTGTCATAATCTTTTTCCTTTTTATGAGTTCACTGAGAATTTCACACAATGTATATTGATCATACTCATCCTCCAAGACTCCCCTTCCCCTCCCCTTACTGATCACCTATATGCCCTTTTTTAAAACCCCAAATGAACAATTTATGCTGCCCATATCGTCTTGGGCATGTGGTCTTCCACTGGCTCGAGTGTGGTCTGTTTAACAAGGGCCAGCCTCTTGAAAAACAATATTCTCCCTCTCTTAGCAGCCCTTAGGTCCCAATAGCTCTTTAGCTAGGGGTGAGACTTCATGACCACTTTTCCTCTCCATGCTGCTATTTCATCTGATGGGGCTTACACAGACCTTTTGCATACTGCCACAACTACAGTGAGTTCAGATGTGCAATCTCCCTGATGTGTGTGTGAAACACTCTTTAACGGTAGTCATACTCAGCCTCTGGCTCTTTCTGCTCCCATTTTTGCAAAGATCCCTGAGCCTTGAAAGGAGTGTTTTGTTTTTAAGCTTTGTTTTGTTGTTATTTGATTTAAAAGAGGTTTTTGATTCAATGTATTCTGATTATAATTTCCTTTCCCCTAATTCTTCCAAGTTCCTTCCCTCTTTAGCTGGCAGTCAAATTCACACCCTTTCTGTCTTTCCTTAGAAGACAAACAGACATCAAATATTAATAATAATTAAATAAGTTAAAACAAAAACAAGCAAACAAAAGAAAAAAGTTCCAAACAAAAAGAGCACAAAACAAATGTAGACACACACACACACACACACACACACACAGAGAGAGAGAGAGAGAGAGAGAGAGAGAGATCTTCTAAAAATACAAAATACAGTATTTACAGAGTACCTATAAAGTAAAAAGACTGTCTAAATGAAATATTATGAAACAAAGAACCTCCAAAGTTGCCATTGAGGTGTGTGTGTGTGTGTGTGTGTGTGTGTGTGTGTGTATGTGTGTGTGTCTGTGTTGCCCATCTACTACTGGGTATGGGCCCTGTGCTTAATAATGGTTTTTATCCCCCACTGAGACTATATCAGGGAGAATTTACTTTTCTTTTGTGAGTTGTTATTAATTAGAGACAGCTTCTGTATTAGGGATGAGGCTTTTGTCCATTTCTTTGCTCCGTGCCGTGACCCCATCTGGTGGAGAGCCATGCAGGCCCTATGAGTTTTACTATAAAGCTATAACAATAAAAACCAGCATGGCATAGAATCAGATCAGTGGAATCAAACTGATCAATGTTAAGCAATTGAATCAAATTGAAGACTCAGACATAACTGTATAAATCTATGGTGAACACCTGATTTTTTATTTTAAAAAAAATTTATAAATACATACTGGGGAAAAAAAGACAGGATCTTAAAAACGATGCTTGTCAAACTGAATGGCTGCATGTAGAAGAATCAAATAGATCCATACTTATTACCCTGCACAAAACTCAACTTCAAATCTATCAAAGACGTCAGCAGAGGATTTTGGTGGTTCTCCACAAACTGCTGACAAGGCTGAAGAAAATACCTACCTAACTCACTGAACATGAAGAATTCAAGCTGATGCCTATCGACAGCCTTCACCTCTATGAACTAGTGTTCTTAGTACTATAAGAAACTCTGCACATTACCAAAAAGGTAAACACCAACCCAGATACAAACTGTTTGATATATACTGATGACTTGCCTTCAAGGTATCCTGCTGTGGTAGTGGCACAAAGCTTATGGGAGTAACCGAACAGAATCTGATAGATTAAAGCCCAGTCCATGAGAGGAAACCCATTCCCAACACAGTTTAGGTAGCCAAGAACTTGAGTAGGCCAGGACCTAAGAGAACACTACATTTCTGCTAAAATTACTCCTAATGCCATTCTGCTATGGTCATAGATCAGTGCCTTTCCTAGCCACCATCTGAGAGGCTTCCTCCTGTGGCAGATGAGAACAAATACAGAGACTAAAAGCCAAAACATACGCAGAAAGTGAGAGACATTGCAACACTCGGTCATGTACATAGGTTATTAATATATTGATTACAGTACAAAGAGCACTATTATCTACTTAACCCTGTATTACTTGTTACTTAAATTTTAGGATTTTGCTGAATTGCCAGAGTCAGTTCTTCACTATATCAGCATCATAAAGAACAGGAGTAAATCCGCTGAAGAACTCATTCTTCAGGACTTAGAAGACAACACTGATGTCTTCAGTGAGTACATGGATTGTGCATAAGAAAGGGAGGCATTCTTTTGAATAACCCTCTTCGAGGGCCAGCTTCCACAATTAATAGCATAATTATTGATAAGACTGAAGAGATAGATACACAAATACATGCCACACATGTACACACATACATACACAACACATATACAAACACTGGCACACACAGCACACATACACACATATACACACAAACATACCACACATATACACACATACCACACACATACACACATATACACACATACATACACACACCCCACATACACACACACGTGCGCACATACTATAGAGATAATAATTTCTCTTGTAGCATCTTATTTCTGATTCAAAGCTCTTGTATCACAATCTGGGTCAATAAATGGAAACATCACCTGCTTGTCCTTATACATATATATGAAAATAAAAATGTGATTAAATCACAGAAAGTTAGTTTCAAAATAATTTGGTTGATGATATTACTGTCTTTCAGATTTTTACACTGTAATGCATGCCAAAAAGATCATGAATAAATATCAAAGAAGAAAAATAGCATATTTGGTAAAGTAAATGGGAAAAGTAAATCAGGTCCTCTGTAAAGGTGGTTTGCTATTAGAAAACACTGACAAAATTTAACATACTAATTGAATAAAGAAAATGAATGTAATTACATTTGAACTGATAATAAAAAGAAAATAAAATTTAATTAAATCTCATAAAATAAAATTAATATCATTCATCATGGTAATTTTAATATTTTTAAATAAATGTTTGTAGTAAAATTTTTTATTATATTATTCAAGATTCTGTTGCCAGTTTCTAGCAGATGGAATTGAGCCTTCATAGATTTCAAATCAAGGTGTCATTGTATGCTATGTATGTATACAATTTCCTTTGAAGTAAAGGACTCTATTTTGGAGGCAAGTTCCTTAAGACTCACGGTGTTCTACAGTGAGGCTCAGGATATTTTAAAGGTGGTTACTTAAGACTCAGGAAGTAACCAACCCCAAAGCTTTAGAAATTCCTAAAACTAACTAGACACTTCAGGCCCCTTAATATTGTATTGTCAGGCAAGTATGATTCTATATGCAAATAAAACAGTCTAGAATATGAAAAGTGATCGCAAGGCAGTGCTTCAGAAGTTTACTTTTATTTAACAAACACTAATAAATTTCTTACAACTTTTTATTTTATTTATTTTATTACAACTTTATTCTATAACATTACAGTTACTGATCAAGTTTGTTGAAAGAAATTACGATAGAGTTTAATGAAAAGGCTTGAGGTTTTGGCAAGTACTCTGATATTTGAAACTGTAGTTTTTGTTTTCCTTTTTCTAGGTTGCAGCTGTGGCACAGTGTCGAACAGTCCTATACACTGGAGGACAGGAACACCAGCTGAAGCTAAAGAAAATTCTGAGCAATTAGTGAAGGTATGCATGTAACACCTGAGTGAAAATACTGACTATTGCAGCTAGGACTGTGCTGTTTTCTCTTGCATCTTAGGATGTTAGTTTATTGACTTCAGTTTGATTATTTTAAACAAATAATTTTTGGTTCTGTGGTATCCTCTGATGTATTATATAAAACTACATACATTTCATTCCCTAAAAATGATTTGATCCATAAGTATTTAGCATTAAATGTTCATATGCACAGAACAGTAGAATGGTACTGCATTTATCATTTTTGGAGGAAAACACTGAATGTATTATAGTGCTTATTGATTTTCTTCTGAAAGAAGTATTTTGACAGAGGCTTGAAGTATTGCAGATAATCTTCAAGAGTAGATTTTTGTATTACTTTGGAAAGTAACACAGAAGAAAATTTTCTGGAAAGTAAAGACTAGCATTTTATAGACTGAAATCTCCCAAATGTATTTTGAAGAATGTCTTTTTTAAGGATATTATTATTATTATTATTATTATTATTATTATTATTATTATTTACAATTTCTTCAATTTGTATACTGGTTGCAGCCCCCTACCTCATTTTCTCCTGGTCCCAACCTCCCTCAATCTTCCTCCCCTATCTTTTTCCCTAGTCCACTGATAGTGAAAGTCCTCTTCCCCTACTGTATGACCCTAGCCTAGTCCCATCAGAACTGCCTGGATCCCCTTCCTCTGTGGGCTGGCTAGGTCACCCCACCAGGAAGAAGTTATCGAGGAGCAGGCAACTAAGTTCATGTCAGAGATTGTCTTTTCTCCCCTTACTAGGGAACCCACGTGGAGACTGAGCTGTTTATAAGGCTCTGAGCAGGTGTCTAGGTCCTCTTTCTGCATGGTTGAAGAATGTCTTTTAAAGATTTTCTTAGATTCAATTTCATTCAAAGTATCTCTTCTCTCTAGTCTCTTTCCCACCTTGTAATAGTAGATACATAACTTGAAAAATATTTTATATCCTTTTTACTTTCTTTTTGTTAGTACTCAGACTTGAAATACTAATTTTGAATTTTGTTGCTTCATTGCAGATGAATATTTTTAATTACAGTGGAGATATACAATTTGTCAAAACTATGTACAAAATTCAGGTTTAAGTAGATAATAGTTCTATTTGTGTAAACAATCACTAAAGGTAATAAAAATAGAAATTCATCAAAAGGTTAGGAAGAGATATTTTGAAGGGATTATTAAGCATATTAACTGACTTGTAGATTTATATTGATGACTTTCTTGGTAAAACTTTAAGAGGATAACATATTTATAAAGAAAATAATTATTAATGTATTTGAAAAGGTTTACAGTAAATAAAATTCTCAGTATATGTATTTAAACATTATTAAAATCATAATTTTACCCTATTCTGACTTTCCTTAATAATTAAATAATAAAGATATTCTTTTAACCTTTCAGATGTTAGCCACAATAGAAAAGGAAGAATTTATGAGAAATCTAACTCATCCTTCCAGGTCTGAGTCTGTTTCTGAACCTGTTGTTTTTGATACAGCCATGGATGAATATATTTTATCAGGTGGGCTACATTCTCAATTATATGTCTAAATATTTTTATATGACGTGCTATAGTGCATTGAAAATATTTTCTTTGAGATACTTGCAAATGTACAAATATACAAATTTTAAAAATTGAAAGTCATATTCCTTGCAATAAAATACTTGCAAGTTGAATTCAAGAATACTCCAAAAAAGTTATGAATTGTAGATGGATAGATTTGGAAATGATGTGATTGTTTTTTTCATTAGCTTTTAAAAAGTCATTCACATCATTTGGCTTCATTCCAAGGAGGCAGGGATGGTTCAACACATGTAAATCAAGATATGTAATTTACTATATAAGTAAACTCAAGGACAGAAATTACACAATCATTTCAGTTGATATGGAAAGGATATTTGAAAAACTCCATCATCCCTTCATGATAAATACTAATTTGAAACTAGGGATAGAAGGAATTTTTTTCAATATAATAAAGGTTGTCTGTGACAAACTGATAGCCATCATCATGTTAAATGTAAAAAAGTTTGAGACATTTTCATTACTATCCTAACAGACAAAGGTATCTACTCGATATAACTCTTAAAGTCGTACCTAGAGTAATAAGGGAAGAAAAGAAAATGAAAGGGACTTAATTAGGAAAAGAATAAGTTAAAACATCTCCATTTGCAGAGTACATGATTCTATACATAAGAGGCCCCAAAGACAGCATGAGAAATCTTCTACACCTGACAAACATATTCAGGAAAGTGTCGGGTTACAAATTTAACATACCCAAAGCAATACCTTTCGGGTGTACCACCAAGACAGACAAAGAAAGAAACCAGCTGCAGGAATCTCTTTAGGAAGGGTGGACTAGAGTGGATGGGGACAGGAACAGGAGGGATTAGGTTGAGGGAGAAGGGGATGAGCCAGGACTGGGAGTATTCCAGGGGAAAGGTAGAAACTTAGGGTGATGGAATCTCTCTGCAATTTATGAGGGTGACCATAGCTAAGACTTCTAATAGCAGGCAGTACAGAGGAAGAACCAGACCAGACATCCTGCAGGCAAGATGTCCAGAGGAGGGATTGGGACAAAAACCCGGCAACAAAACCTTTAAATCCCTGTCAAAATTGCAA
The DNA here is from genome assembly GCF_907164565.1 of Psammomys obesus. Lineage (NCBI taxonomy): Eukaryota > Metazoa > Chordata > Mammalia > Rodentia > Muridae > Psammomys > Psammomys obesus. The sequence continues at coordinate 20,472,664 of NW_026596091.1, read as the reverse complement.
TGTAATTCTCCATAGAAATTTTTCTTTAAAAAAAAATCTTAAAATCCATATGAAAACAAAAAAAAAAAATCCAGTTAAGAGAGACAATCATGAGCAATATCTCCTAACTGTACCACTTAACTTCATATACACAAAATATTAATGTAAATTTTAGAAAATATTTTGAGGAAAGTTATTTGATCTCCTCATTGACAGTAATAGAATTTCTGCATACAATCAGATGTTATCACTTATGTCCAAAGTTGGATGACTGCTGTCATCGATTCACATTTAGAAAATGTATAACCATTTGCTTTATTCATATGCTTTACATTGCATTCATAATTATAAAATTGATTAGTATGATAGGTTTTGTTTCTCTGAATGAATGCAGATGATGCTGATTTGAATTTTGGATACTTTGAAGTAGAAGAAAGATGTAGAAAGTCTTTTGAGGCTTGGCAGGACAAACAAAAAGAACTAGAAAAAAAAGACAAAGAAATACTTGAAGCTCAGAGTTATATAGAAAAACAGAAATTTCAAGAAGATGATGAAAAGAGACATTGCTGGATGAAGCAGTTTGAAGTTGAAAAGAAAAAATTAGAGAGTCTTCAGAAGGTATAGTATTTCCATCTCTTACTGGATACTCGGCCAAACCTGTTTTTTTTTTTTTTTTTTTCTCTCTCTCCATCATTACCCCTTAAATGTTATTTGACATCACCTATAGCTACCACTGATCAGTACCAGCCTATATAAAAACACAAATCTAACTTTATAACTTTCCTATTCATACTCCATGCTACAAATACATTTAAAGCTGAATGTATGGTGTTTTTCCTGAGTTGTGGTCCTCCAATAATCCTAATTAAGTGATTCCTAATAAAAAGCTGATATGAACAATTTTTTACTCTTTCCTATTTTTCTGCTTTCCACCCTTTAATAATTATATTGTCCACCCTTGTGTTCAGTTTTCTTATATAGTCAAGCTTTTCTAGTGACTGAGAATTTTTGCTATTTGATCATTTGCTTTCTATTTGATCTTTTGCTTTCTATTTGATCTTCTATCTTTGGCTGTACTGAGTCTTCCAATTCATCTACCAAACTGCTGTCATTGGAATAGTTTAATATATTTTTTCTTTTTTTTAACCTTTATTAATTACACTTTATTCATTTTGTATCCCCCCATAAGCCCCTCACTCCTCCCCTCCTAGTCCCACCCTCCCCCCCTTTCTGCATGAATGCCCCTTCCCAAGTCCACTGATGGGAGAGGTCCTCCTCTCCTTCTTTCTGATCTTAGTCTTTCAGTTCTCATCAGAAGTGGCTGCATTGTCAGGGTTCTAGGTTATCTCCATGAATGGTCCTTGGTTGGAGTATGAGTCTCTGGGAAGTTCCCTGTGTTCAAATTTTCTTGTTTTGTTTCTCTCCTTTTGGAGTTCCTGTCCTCTCCAGCTCTTACTATTTCCCACTTCTTACCTAAAATTCCATTCACTCTGCCTGACAGTTGGCCATCAGGCTCAGCATCTGCTTTGACAGCCTGCACTGCAGAGGCTTTCAGAGGCCCTCTGTGGCAGGTTCCTAGTATGTTTCCTGTTTTCTTCTTCTGGCTTTCAGAGGCGCTCTGTAGCAGGTTCCTAGGTTGTTTCTTGTTTTCTTTTTCTTCTGATGTCCATCCTCTTTGCCTTTCAGGATGGGGATTGAACATTTTTAGTTAGGGTCCTCTCTTTTGCTTAGTTTGTTTAGATGTACAGATTTTAGTGGGTTTATTCTATGTTGTATATGAGTGAGTATTTACCATGTGTCTTTTTGCTTCTGGGACAACTCACTCAGGATGATCCTTTCCAGGTCCCACCATTTACCTGCAAATTTTGTGATTTCCTTATTTTTCATTGCAGAGTAATACTCCATTGTATAGATGTACCACAGTTTCTGCATCCATTCTTCAGTTGAGGGGCATCTGGGCTGTTTCCAGCTTCTGGCTATTACAAACAAAGCTGCTACAAACATGGTTGAGCAAATGTCCTTTTTGTGTACTTGAGCCTCTTTTGGGTATATGCCTAGGAGTGGTATGGCTGGATCTTGAGGAAGCGCTATTCCTAGTTGTCTGAGAAAGCGCCAGATTGATTTCCAGAGTGTACAAGTTAGTTTCCAGAGTTGTACAAGTTTACATTCCCACCAGCAGTGCCGAAGGGTTCCCCTTTCTCCACAACCTCTCCAGCATGTGTTATCACTTGAGTTTTTGATCTTGGCCATTCTGATGGGTGTAAGGTGAAATCTCAGGGTTGTTTTGATTTGCGTTTCCCTAATGGCTAATGAGGTTGAGCATTTCTTTAAGTGCTTCTCTGCCATTCGATATTCCTCTACAGAGAATTCTCTCTTTAGCTCTGTTCCCCATTTTTTAAGTGGATTACTTAATTTGCTGCTTTTCAGCTTCTTTAGTTCTTTATATATACTGGATATGAGTCCTTTGACAGATAAAGAGTTGGTGAAGATTCTTTCCCAATCTGTAGGCAGTCGCTTTGTTTTGATGTAGGTATCCTTTGCTTTACAGAAGCTTTTCAGTTTCAGGAGGTCCCATTTATTGATTTTTGGCTCTCAGAGCCTGTGCTGTTGGTGTTCTGTTCAGGAAGTTCTCTCCTGTACCAATGAGTTCTAGGGTATTCCCCACTTTTTTTTCTAGCCGATTTAATGTGTCTGGTTTTATGTTGAGGTCTTTGATCCACTTGGACTTCAGTTTTGTGCAGGGTGATAAATATGGATCTATTTTCATTTTTCTACATGTAGACATCCAGTTGGACCAGCACCATTTGTTGAAGATGCTGTCTTTTTTCCATTGTATGGTTTGGCATCTTTGTCAAAAATCAGGTGTCCGTAAGTGTGTGGGTTTATTTCTGGGTCTTCTGTTCGATTCCATTGATCCACCATTCTGTTTCTATGCCAGTACCATGCAGTTTTTATAACTGTTGCTCTATAGTACAGCTTGAGATCAGGGATGGAGATACCTCCAGAAGATCTTTTATTGTAGAGGATTGTTTTAGCAATTCTCGGTTTCTTGTTATTCCATACGAAGTTGAGAATTTTTCTTTCCAGGTCTGTAAAGAATTGTGTTGGCAATTTGATGGGAATTGCATTAAATCTGTAGATTGCTTTTAGTAAGATGGCCATTTTTACTAAGTTACTCCTGCCAAGCCATGAGCATGGGAGATCTTTTCATATTCTCATATCTTCTTCTAATTCTTTCTTCAGAGACTTGAAATTTTTTCCATACAAGTCTTTGACTTGCTTGGTTAGGGTTACACCAAAGTACTTTATGTCATTTGTGGCTACTGTAAAGGGTGTTGTTTCTCTAATTTCTTTCTCAGCCCTTTTGTCTTTTGTATACAGGAGGGCTACTGACTTTTTTGAGTTAATTTAGTATCCAGCCACTTTGCTGAAGGTGTTTATCAGCTGTAGGAGTTCCCTGGTAGAGTTTTTGGGGTCACTCATGCATACTATCATATCATCTGCAAATAGTGATAATTTGACTTCTTCCTTTCCCATCTGTATCCCCTTGATCTCCTTCAACTGTATTATTGCACTAGCAAGGACTTCCAGCACTATGTTGAAGAGATATGGAGAGAGTGGGAAGCCTTGTCCTGTCCCTGGTTTCAGTGGGATTGATTTAAGTTTCTCTCCATTCAGTTTGATGTTGGCTATAGGTTTGCTGTATATTGCCTTTACTATGTTTAGATATGTGCCTTGTATCCCTGCTCTCTCCAATACTTTAAACATGAATGGATGTTGGATTTTGTCAAATGCTTTTTCAGCATCTAGGGAGATTATCATGTGGTTTTTTTCTTTCAGTTTGTTAATATGGTGGATCACATTGATGGATTTCTGTATATTGGACCACCCCTGCATACCTGGGATGAAGCCTACTTGGTCATAGTGGATAATATCTTTGATGTGTTCTTGGATTTGGTTTGCAAGTATTTTGTTAAGTATTTTTGCATCAATGTTCATAAGGGAGATTGGCCTGAAATTCTCTTCCTTTGTTGAGTCTTTGTGAGGTTTAGGTACCAAGGTGACTGTGGCTTCATAGAATGAGTTTGGTAATATTCCTTCTGTTTCTATTTTGTGGAATAGTTTGAATAGAATTGGAGTTAGCTCTTCTTTGAAGGTCTGGTAGAATTCTGCGCTGAAGCCATCTGGTCCTGGGCTTTTTTTGGATGGGAGACTTTTGATGATTGCTTCTATTTCTTTGGGGGATATAGGACTATTTAATTGATTTGCCTGGTCCTGATTCAGCTTTGGTAGGTCAAATCGATCAAGAAAATTGTCCATTTTATTTAGATTTTCAAATTTTGTTGAGTATAGACTTTTGAAGTAAGTCCTAATGATTGTTTGGATTTCCTCAGTGTTTGTGGTTATGTCCCCCTTTTCATTTCTGATTTTGTTGATTTGGGTGGTGTCTCTCTGCTTTTTAGTTAGCTTGGCTAAGGGTTTGTCGATCTTGTTGATTTTCTCAATAAACCAGCTCTTGGTTTCATTGATTCTTTGAATTGTTTTATTTGTTTCTAATTGATTGATTTCAGCCCTGAGTTTGATTATTTCCAGCCGTCTACTCCATTTGGTGTGTCTGCTTCTTCTTTTTCTAGGGTTTTTAAGTGGGCCATTAAGTTGCTTGAATGAGCTGTCTCGAATTTCTTCTTGAAGGCACTTAGTGCTATGAACTTTCATCTTAGCATTGCTTTCATTGTGTCCCACTAGGTTGGGTATGTTGGGTCTTCAATTTCATTGAGTTCTAGAAAGGCTTTAATTTCTTTCTTTATTTCTTCCCTTACCCAGCTGTCATTTAGTAACACGTTGTTCAGTTTCCATGTGTGTGTAGGCTTTTTGCTATTTCTGTTGTTGCTGAAGTCCAGCTTTATTCCATGGTGATCAGACAGGATACAAGGGATTATTTCAGTCTTCTTGAGGCTTGCTTTGTGACCAACTATATGGTCTATTTTGGAGAAGGTTCCATGAGGTGCTGTGAAGAATGTAAATTCTTTTGTGTTTGGGTGTAAAGTTCTGTAAATGTCTGTGAGGTCCATTTGATTCATGACCTCTGTCAGAGATATTGTTTCTTTGTTTAATTTCTGTTTTGTTGACCTGTCCTTTGTTGAGAGTGGGGTGTTGAAGTCTCCCACTATTAATGTGTGAGGATCTATATGTGGTTTAAATTTTATCAATGTTTCTTTTACAAATGTGGGTGCTCTTGTATTTGGGGCATAGATGTTCAGGATTGTGATGTCTTCTTGGATCAAGGGAATTTTCCCTTGATGAGTATGAAGTGTCCTTCCTCATCTCTTTTTATTAATTTTGGTTGAAAGTCTATTTTATCAGATATTAGAATGGCTACTCCTGCTTGTTTCTTGGGTCCATTTGCTTGGAAAGTCATCTTCCAACCTTTTACCCTCAGGTAATGTCTATCTTTGTGTCTTAGGTGTGTTTCTTGTATGCAACAGATTGCTGGGTTTTGTTTACGTATCCATTCTGTTAATCTGTGTCTTTTTACTGGAGAGTTGAGTCAATTGATGTTGAGAGAGATTAATGACCAGTGGCTGTTAGATCCTTTGATTTTGATGTTGGCTGTGTTCATAAGGTTGTGTGCTTGGTTGCTTTTTGTTTTGCTGTAGTAAGGTTAATTATTTCCTGTGTGTTTTTGACAGAAGCTAATTTTCTTGGGTTGTATTTTCCCTTCCATTGTCTTCTGTAATGCTGGATTTGTGTGTAGGTATTGTTGAAATTTGTTTTTGTCATTGAATATCTTGTTTTCTCCGTCTATGAGGACTGAGAGTTCTGCAGGGTATAGTAGCCTGGGTTGACATCTGTGTTCTCCTAGGGTCTGCATGATATCTGTCCAGGCCCTTCTGGCTTTCATAGTTTCTGTTGAAAAGTCAGGTGTGATTCTAATGGGTTTGCCGTTATATGTTACTTGGCCTTTTTCCCTTGCAGCTTTTAGTATTTTTTCTTTGTTCTGTATACTTACTGTTTTGATATTATTTGGCGGGAGGATTTTCTTTTCTGGTCAAATTTGTTGGGTGTTCTGTAGGCCTCATGTATCCTTATTGGCTTCTCTTTTAACTTGGGGAAATTTTCTTCAATGATTTTGTTGAAAATATTTTCTGGGCCTTGGAGAAGGAGTCTTCTTTTTCTTGTATACCTATTATTCTTAGGTTTTGTCTTTTCATATTGTCTTGGATTTCTTGGATGGTCTGTGTCAGGAATTTTTTGGATTTAACATTTATGGACAGATACATCAATTTCTTCCATGGTATCTTCTACACCTGAGATTCTTTCTTCCATCTCTTGTAGTCTGTTGGTTATGGTTACCTCTGTAGTTCCTGTTTTCTTCCCTAAATTCTTCTTCTCCATTATTTCCTCCATTTGTGTTTTCTTTAATTTTTCTAGTTCTATCTTCAGGTCTTGAGTTGTTTTGTTTACTTCCTTCACCTGTCTGATTGTATTTTCCTCTTTTTCTTTTAGTTCCTTCAACTCTGTTTCTTTTATTTCTTTCAGTGATTTAATTATTTCTTATCTGAAGGCCGAAAACTCTTTGGCTGCAACTTCCCATATTTCTTCACGGATAGCCATAATCTGCTTATCTTTAACTTCCTCCATTTCTTTATGAATAGCCATGATCTGTTTAGTTTTATCTTCTTCTAATTCTTTACGTATTTTATTTGTTTCCTCTATTATCCTCTTCATCAGCATAGATGTAAGGTCATCTTCTTAATTTTCTATTATGCTGTGTTGTCCTGGGCTGTTTGCCCCTGGATGGCTGGGTTCTGGAGATGCCATATTGCTCTGTCTTTTTTTGGTTGAGCCTTTACGCTGACCTCTACCCATTGGGCTGATTTAGGTGTTGGCTGTTAGTTTCTGTGCTTCCTGGAGTCCTGAGGTAGGGAGAATCCCTTTGGCTGGAAGATGATTTTTCCTGAAGGAGTCCTCCTCTGCTTTTTGGTTATGGTCACTGTATGGCCAGTGTTTCTCAGGAATTGCTACTGCTCACCTCAGGTGTATAGCCCTGAGTAGTAGCTGTGGTCTTTGTTAGGCGGTGGGTGGGGGAGCTCCTGTTACCCATAGAAGTTCTCAAGACAACTGCCCCACTGCTGGGTTTCTCGTTATAAATTTATTGAGCTGCTGCTGTTACAGTTTTCCAGGTACAGTCCTCTTGAAGAACCTGCTGATTCCCTAGCTGTGGGGTTTTCTCTCCCAACAGGGAAACTCAGTCTGTTATCCTGGGGCACACAGTTCTGTCTGGGAAAATGAAAGGTGCGCCCAGAAAGTCTCTGGGCCATCCAGTGCTCCACTCTGGGCCTGGAGAATGTGCACCTAGGTTGAGTTGGTGCCTGGGGGCACCACTCTGGTCTGGAGGCTGGGTGCCTCACTCTGGACCAGAAGCCGTGTGTCCCTGTGTGGGATGGCGGCTGCAGGAACTGCTCTGGTGCAGACTCTGTGGGTGCAGCTCCCTTTAAAGACCAGAGATTCCCATAGTTTTGTCAGTCTAGCTAGGGATAACTGGTTGATCCTTGGCACAGTATATGAGGGCTGTTGTAATGGCACTCTGGCTTTTGTAGGTCTGAGGATGCAGCTGTGTGCCCCAGTGCCCTAGGGGTACTCAATAATGGCCGCTAAGCACAGCGCTCCTGCCTGCATTAGAAAGCTAGAGCCTAGAGTCTGCGTGAATCCAGAAAGTCTTTTGGTGCTGGGTGTCCTGAGCGTTAGACCTGATGATTCCCCCTGCTGGGGGTTTCCTCCTGCCAGAGACACCCAGTCTTTACTTTAGGGACCGCTGTTCTGTCTGGGGTGGCGAGTAGAACCCACAGGCACAGACGTCCGCCCGTGGCTCCTCCTTTCTGGCCTTTGGGAGCCTGGGCGTCTGCCTAAACTGGATAATTTTGCCAAGACCTTTTCAGGGTGGGGGTGTCGGCTGAGTGCTCTGAGATCAGACCAGCCGTTTCCCTCCCTGTGGGTTTGCACCTGACAGTGAAACTCATTCTGTGGTGCCCTAGAGCCCTGGTGCCCTGGTGCCCTGGGGCCCACAGTTCTACCTGAGGCGGTGAATCAGGAGCATAGCCAGGGATTGCTCTGTGCAGGCACCTAGTTCCCCGGCTCTGGCTCCGGGCTGGCTCCTGGGGCACCCACGGAACCCGAGTCTTTTCCAGGGGATGTCTGGGTGACCTAAGGTCGGTCCCAATCGTTTCCTGTTCCGTGGGTTTATCTCTCGACTGAAAAATCCAGTCTTTGATGTTCTGGGCCCACAGTTCAGTCTGAGACAGTGACCAGATCACGCTGGCGTGTAGCTCTGGGCTGGCGACCAAGTGCCTGGCAGAACCAGGATCTCTTCCACGGTTTAGCCAGGTGAGTTAAAGCTGATTGAATCCCCCACCATGGGGTATCCTCTCACCTGTGAAACACAATCACTTTTGTTTTATGGCCACGAGTTCTGATTGCTGGTCACTGTGCCAATCCTGCTGTGCTGCTGCTCAGAATGAGAGTCCTCCTGGCGCCACCATCTTGCCCCACCCGTAATATGTTTTTTATTTATTACAATTTATTCACTTTGCATCTCTGCTGTAGCCCCTTCCCAATATGCCCTTCTTTCCCCTTTCCCCCCATGCCCCTCCCACAGTCCACACAGGGGAGGTCCTCCTCCCCTTCCATCTGACTCTAGCCTATCAGGTCTCAGCAGGACTGTCTGCATTGTCTTCCTCCGTGGCCTTCTAAGGCTGCTCCCCACTCCAGAGTAGGTGATCAAAAAGCCAGCCACTGAGTTTATGTCAGAGACTGTCCAGGTTTTCCTTACTAGGGAAGAAAAAGGAATATTTTTAATGTTAATTTAAGTTCATATCCAGTGGAAAGATACCATCACTAATAAAGTTTTAAAGAAATTCTCATTTTTAATATCTTTATAAATCTATTTATTTATTGAAAACAGATTTTTTAATATATCTTCTGATATGGTTTCACATCCTCCAGCTCTGCTCAGTTTCTCCGACATCCCCTTCCATCTGGATCCATACCCTTTCTGTCTTTAATTAAAAGACAAGCAGACATATAAAAATAATAATAAAACAAAATTATATAACACAGAACCCAACAAGTCAGAATAGGCTAAAACAAACAAAAAATAAAAAGAGCCCAAGAAAAAGCACAGGAAACATGCACTCAATCACACACATAGGAAACCCATAAAAACATATAACTAGAAGCCATAGTACAAACACCAAGGAAAAAATACTACTACTAACTGTATTATTGTTATTATACAATTATAAAATATATAAAATTATTATAATAAAAGCTCTGATGTAATGTTAAGAAACAAAGAACCTCAAAAGATGCCTTTGAGTTCATCTTGTGTTTGCCATCTACTACTTGGCTTAATCTTAATAGTAGTTTGCTTTCCCCAGTGAAATTTCTTTGGAGAAAATTAATGGTTATTTGCAAGTAGTTACCAACTGGACATAGATTCTGGGTTAGGGAGGGGTGCTGTGTCTACCTCTCCGTGCAGGAACCCCATCTGGTACAAACCTCTGCAGGCCTCTGCATGCAGCCACTGTTTCTTTAAGTTCATAAATGCTTCAGCCTATGATTTCTTGGTGTTTTTCATCCTCTCTTGCTATTATAATCTTTCTTCTTTCTCTTCTATAGAGTGCTCTGATACCTTAAGGGAGGAGGGAGTTGAGAAGGACATCCCTTTAAGGGCTCTCACTCACTGGGTTTGATCTGACTGCACATCTGCTGCAGGAAGAGACCATTCTAATAATGGATGTGCAAGACACAAATTGATTGAATGTATCAGAATGTGGCCAGGAGTCATTTTATTGCTATCTTTCTTTAACATAGCAGTATTATTTGATTTCTTCTAGTCCCTGGCATAGGTAGGCTTAGGTTTTTAGACTTCCAAATACCACTGGGTATGGACAAATTATATGTAATGGAGTAGACGATACAAATCAGTTATTGATTGGTAAACTTTGTGTCATTATTGTACTTGTATATCTTGCAGAATTATAGTTGTGTTGGTCTTTACCTTTCTCCTTTGGTAGTATGCAGAGTACCTTCTTGTACAATCATTAACAATAGTCTGTGAAGGATCTAGGTAGGTACCAGCTGTCCTCTTCATGCTTAATGACTTAAGTAGGTATTGTCTTCAGCATCAGCCTATAGAGAGCCACTAAAAGGCTTAGCAATAGCCTGGGCTGGGAGGGGACGTCCAGGGGACCGCTTTGGCCAAGAATATGAACTGGAAGCTTCATTTGTTGATTAGATATGTCCAGTTGAGTCTGTTTCTGATGATTTCAGTTAGCTAGCACTCATACATGTATATATATTGTAAAACTTCAACTTATTAAGTTACCATACCAACCCTCAAATGGCCTTAATTTTAGCCATCTTTCCCCATATTCACTTCTTCACCCCCTTCTTTGCTCTCTCTCGCATTAGATCACTCATTACAGTCTACAGCCTCATATATCCATAACTATTTTATTCTCTTCTTCCTAGGTTGATCCATCCCTCTCCCTAGTCCCTTACTCTATACCAAACCCTTGGGTTCTGTGGATTGTAGCTTGCTTATTGAAGACTTAACAGCAATCATCCACATAAAAGCAAATACGTATCATATATCTTTCTGGGACTGGGTTAACATCAGAATGATTTTATGTAGCTCCATCCATTTGCCTTTGAATTTCATAATTTTATTTTCCTAACAAATGAGTAATATTTCGTTGTGTAAGTGTACCACATTTTGTTTATTCATTCAGCCCTTGATGGACATATAGGCTGTTTCCAATTTTTGCTTATTATGAATAAGGAAGAAATGAACACGGTTGAGCACATGTGTCTTTGTAGAAGGATGAAGCATTCTTGGAGTTTGTGCCCAAAGTGGTACTGTTGGATGTTGAGCTTGTTTGACTCCCAGCTTCTTGAGAAATTGCCACACTGATTTCCATAGGGACTGTACATGTTTGCACTCCCACCAGCGGTGGATGAGTATTGCTCTTACTCCACACCCTTGTCTGCATGTGCTGTCTTTTGTTTTATTGATCCTGCCATTCTGCCTGTTGTTGAGATAAGAAAGACACACAGGGTATATATTCACTCATAAATGGATAGTAGACATATTATATAGGATAAACATACTAAAATCTGTACACCTAAAGAAACTAATCAAGAAGGAAGACTCTGGCTAAGAGGCTCAATCCCCTTTCAGAAAGGCAAAAAGGATAGACATCAGAAGAGGGAGAAAACAGGGAACAGGACAGAAGCCTGCCACATAGAGCCTCTGAAGGCCTCTACCCTGCAGGGTATCAAAGCAGATGCTGAGACTTATGGCCAACCTTTGGGCAGAGTGCAGGGAATCCTATGAAAGAAGTGGGAGATAGTAAGACCTGGAGAGGACAAGAATATCAGGACCAAAAAAAATCTAGACACAGGGGACTTTTCTGAGACTGATACTCTAATCAAGGACCATTCTTGGAGATAACCTAGAACCCCTGCACAGATGTAGCCCATGGCAATTCAGTGTCCAAGTGGGTTCCATAGTAATGGAAACAGGGACTGTCTCTGACGTGACTGATTGGCCTGCTCTTTGATCACCTCCCTCTGAGGGAGGAGCAGCCTTACCAGGTCACAGAGACAATGCAGCCACTCCTGATGAGATCTGATAGACTAGGATCAGAAAGAAGGGGAGGAAGACCAACCCCTATCAGTGGGCTGGGGAGGGGCAAGGATAGAGAAGGGGAAGGAAAGGTAGGATTGGAAAGGAAGGAGGGAGGGAGCTACAGGGGGGATACAAAGTGAATAAATTGTAATTAATTAAAAAAAATCCCAAAGTAGTTTGATTTACATTTTCCTGATTATTGAGGATGTTATGCATTCTCTTTTTAGTTCTGTGTCCCATTTTGTTTGTTGCTTGTTTTTTTTTTTTTTTTTTTTTTTTTTTTTCCTCCGGCTTCTTTTTTACTCATTTTCCTCCTTCCTTTGCCTCCTTCAACAAATTCTACTTATGTGCACCATCACAAACAGCCTTTACTCTATTTTTAACCTGGGTTATTTTCTTAATATAGATATTTTTTAGTTCTTTACATATTTCAGATGTTAACTCTCTATTGAATGAGTGGTTGGTAAAACTCTATTCCCATCTGTAGGGTGCCACTTTGAACAAAAGCTTTGTAGTTTTGTGAGCTCCAATTTATTAATTTTTGTTCTTAGTACCTATGCTATGTTCTGTTCAGAAAGTCTTTTCCTGTGCCAATAAGTTCAAGACTATTTCCCCAATTTCTTTTCTATCTGATTAGATATATTTGACCTTAAGTTGAGGTCTTAGATCCATTTGGAATTTAGTTTTGTGCAGAATGTTGAGTATGGATCTATTTTCATTCTTCTTACAAGCAGCCATCCGGATTGACCAGCATAATTTGCTGAAAACACTATTTTCCTTAATGTATTAATGGCATCTTTATCAAAAAACGACTGTCCATAGGTGTGTGAACTCATTTCTTGGTTTTCAATTTGATTTCATTGATCAACATATCTACTTTTGTGCAAAAAAAAAAATGCTGTTTTTATTACTATAGCTCTGTAGTTTGTAATACAATATAAGATGTTGAATAATGATGCCTCCAGCAGTTCTTATAAGACTCTGGAGTGTTTCAGCCATCTTAGACTTTCATTACTAATAACTGAGAACTCAGGGTGATTGTCACACTTGAAATCTATTTATAAATGTGTTGAAAGAAACTGATACAAATGAATATGTCCTTTGATATTTGAATTTAATAATATTCTGATGTTTTTCTACTTTCAGCAAGATCAGGACAAAATGAATGATGAAATCCAGAAGGAAGAGAAAATGTGGAAGGAAAAATACAGACAGCATCAGGTATATGTTTGTTGTTTTGTATTCATATACTGTTATTCTCCATTTGAAGTAAATTGTTATACTTTTTAAAATATTGAACATAGTAAGATAATGTTGCCTATATGGTATGGAATTTAACTTATTTCAATCTCAGAAATTTGTTAATCTTAGAAATATTCATTGAAGAAAAATATCCTAAAAATACAAAGGTAGCTCAATGACTGTATCTTTATGAAGTTGAAATTTAAAGTTTTTTAAGTTTTAATGTAATTGTAGTATTAGAAAAATTTCATAATATTTGAAGATCTGAAGAAGCATTATTGTATTTTGACACAATTACTTGAGTGTGTTAAAGAGTTTTGAATTCAAGGTAAGATGGTTATCATAAATATTTCATTTTACATTTTTGTTTGACCCCATAAATTTTATATAAATTTACCTAAGCATTTACAAACATAAAATAGATAAAATTTCCCATTTCAGTCTTCAATATAGAGTAGATAAGTTACTGTTTTTCAGTTGAATATTGCTTTCTTTCTTTATATTTCTTTTGAATCTTCTTCTGGTTATGCAGTCCCTGAAAATATAGGTCTGTAGTATATATGTATATAAGTCTGTCTATATGTATATATATATGTAAAATTCACTGTAAATATAATAGAAAAATTCATTTGAGTGAAAAGAAGAAAATACATAATTACAAATGACATGCCATTGAAATGTTTGATAAGATGGGTTATTAAAATGACCATAACTCTCATTCAGTAACCAAATAATTATACAACTAATGTATAAAGAACATTTAGAATCTATCATAAAGTACTAAGTGTATATTTTATGAAATTTAAATGTGAACATTAAAACTTCATGATTGAGTGTGACAATATATTGGATATATAATGAGGCATTTGTGAAGCAGAGAGAGTTTAACAGGAAATACATAAAGTGTTGAACAGAGAGGACAAGAAAATAGGCAAAGTAGAAGACTGCCTAGGAGACACCTGTGAAAGGATCTAATTCTTCATTAGAGTAATCTTGAAAGGAGAGAGTGTGATTCTGAAGACATGGGTAAGAGCATAATGATCAAGGGTGGTTGATTTCTTTCTTTTCTTCAATATTAATTGACTGATTGATTGATTGATTGATTTTTGAAACAGTATTTTTCTGTGTAGCCCTGACTGTCTTGGAACTCATTCTGTAGACCAGGCTAGCTTTGAAATCAGAGATCCACCTGTTTCTGTCTCCCTTATGCTGGGATTAAAGGTTCATGTCATCACCATATGACAAGGGGGGGGGGTTCAAATGTCATTTTAAAATGTACATTCAAAGATTGTGATTCTCAAGTAGCAATTGCTAATGTGAAAATCACACCTGGACTATGTAGTGCAATTACATTTGGGTCATAGAACTAAGGAAACTTTAGAATATAGGAATAACACATACTGTGTAAAGCATATAAAAAAATAAAACTAATTTCTTACTTCAAAAGTAAAATTAAGGAAGAACAACATAGCTATTGAATATCTCTATGACTCCATTACTCCTTCATGTTCATATCCTGTGTCTTTCTCTTTTCTGCATTCATTCAACATTTACTTCTGTCTATACTTATGTGTCAGGAAAATAATCTTTTAATATTTTTTATTTAATTTTTATTAATTACAGTTTATTCACTATGTTTTCCACCTGTAGCACCCTTCCTCCCTCCTCTTTAGCCATACCCCTTCCAGTCCATTGATAGGGAAGGTTTGAGTAAATTTCTCCAATTTTTACCCAGTAGAAAATGTTTTTACTTTAATTTATACTATATCTGAACATGAAATCCAAGCCTATTTCTATTACCTGTTGACAATTCAATAATATTTCATTGTAAATTTACTCATTTTAGTTACTGTAAAATTTATGCTTAACCCATACATTCTTTTGAAGCTTTAAGATTTTCACATTATGCATTAATCTTTTCATATTTAATCATTTTTTTTACTTTTTTAATTAAATTTTTATTTTTATATTAATTACATTTTGTTTACTTTGTATCCCAGCTGTAGTCCCTCCCACCTCCCCTCCCAAAACTGCCCTCCCTCCCCCATCTCTTTCTATGCCCCTCTGAAAGTCCACAGATAGGGAAGGTCCTCTTCCCCTTCCATCAGACCCTAGCTTATCAGGTCTTATCCGAACTGGCTGCATTGTCCTCTTCTGTGGCTTGGCAAGGCTGCTCCCCCATCCAGGGAGGTGATCAAAGAGCCAGCCACTGAGTTCAAGTCAGAGACAGTCCCTGTTCCCCTTACTATGGTACCCGCTTGGATACTGAGATGCCTTGGGCTACATCTGAGCAGGGGTTCTAGGTTATATCCATATATGGTCCTTGGCTGGAGTATCAGTCTCAGAAAAGACCCCCATGCCCAGATATTTTGGTTCTGTTGCTCTCCTTGTGGAGCTCCTGTCCTCTTCAGGTCTTACTATCTTCCACTTCTTTCATAGGAATCCCTGCACTCTGCCCAAAGTTTGTTTATGAGTCTCATTATCTGCTTTTTTAAAAACTTTTTAAAATTTTTTATTAATTACACCTTATTAATTTTGTATCCCCCCATAAGCCCCTCCCTTTTCCCCTCCCGATCCCACCCTCCCTCCCCTTTCTGCATGCATACCCCTCCCCAAGTCCACTGATAGGGGAGGTTCTCCTCTCCTTTCTGATCTTAGTCTATCAATTCTCATCAAAAGTGGCTGCATTGTCCTTTTCTGTGGCCTGGTAAGGCTGCTCCCCCCTCAGGGGGAGGTGATCAAAGAGCAGGCCAATCAGATTATGTCAGAGGCAGTCCCTCTTCCCATTACTAGGTAACCCACTGGGACACTGAACTGCCATGGGCTACATCTGTGAAGAGGTTCTAGGTTATCTCCATGAATAGTCCTTGGTTGGGAGTATGAGTCTCTGGGAAGTTCCCTGTGTTCAAATTTTCTTGTTCTGTTGCTCTCCTTGTGGAGTTCCTGTCCTCTCCAGCTCTTACTATTTCCCACTTCTTACATAAAATTCCATTCACTCTGCCCGACAGTTGGCCATCAGGCTCAGCATCTGCTTTGATAGTCTGCAGGGCAGAGGCTTTCAGAGGCTCTCTGTGGTAGGTTCCTAGTTTGTTTCCTGTTTTCTTCTTCTGGCTTTCAGAGGCCCTATACAATGCTGGGTAGAGTCCTCTGTGGTAGGCTCCTGTCCTGTTTCCTATTTTCTACTTCTTCCAATGTCTGCCCTGTTTGCCCTTCTGAGTGAGGATTGATCATCTTACCTAGGCTCCTCCTCCTAGTGCACCTTGTTAGGTATACAGATTTTAATATGTTTATCCTACATCATATGTGTAGTATCCACTTGTAAGTGAGTATATACCGTGTTTGTCTTCTGTTTCTGGGATACCTCTCTCAGCATGATCTCTTCTAGATCCCACCATTTGCCTGCAAATTTCATGATTTCCTTGTTTTGGAATGTAAACTTCTACAACCACTTTGGAAATCAATCTGGCACTTTCTCAGATAATTGGGAATAGCGCTTCCTCAAGATCCAGCTATACTCCTGGATATATATTTGGATATATACTCCTAGGCATATATCCAAAAGATGCTCAAGTACAGAACAAGGACATTTGTTCAACCATGTTCATAGCAGCTTTATTCATAATAGCCAGAACCTGGAAACAACCCAGATGTCCATCAATGGAGGAATGGATACAGAAATTGTGGTACATTTACACAATGGAATACTACTCAACAATATTTAATCATTTTTAAGTATGGGCCCAAAATTTTTGAGTGGCTATATGTTAAAAACAAAACAAAACACAACAAATCAAAAAACAGAAAGTAATCCTTGTTTCCATGGAGACTTCTGTTCTTTCAGAATATTTTAAAATGTGTTCTATGTATGTTGAGAGAGAGGGGTGTAAAGTTTACTCCGCTCTTTTATTTATTGTTATTGTCTAGAAATGTAGTTTTATATTGCTTTCAGCCCTTAATTTTCTTACATTTTTTAGTCTTAATACTTACTGGTCATATCAGTATTTTTGTGTTGATTTGTTTTATTCCTGATATCATATATTTCATATATTTGTTGATCTAAAAAAAAACACTTTAAAATATTTCTTTAGGCCAGCAGTCACCTAACCATTCCTTTTTTTTTTTTCTGATTTTTTAGTGGTCATAATTTAACACTTACTTGTTATTTTATGTAAAATTATTTTGGTGTATATATTTGTCTGAAAGGTTCCCTTCATGTTGAGAATTTAACCTAGTGTACAACTGTTTCTTCTTCCACCTTGTTGAATTTTACATGCTAATCTTCCTTAAATACTTACTGAATTATTTTGTCTGTTTACTTGTGTGGTAGAGTTCTAATGGCAATGTTTTTTTTTTATCTCACATATTGATATTAATTTATGTTTTTTTTCTAGCTGTCTTAAGACTTAAAAGGGATAAGGTATATGACTAGGCCAGCCCTTCCTCATGCTTGAATGCAAGGAACATCAGGACTTGTTGGTTGTAATTCCTATTCTCCATTACCACATCACCCATGAAAAGAAGCTTGAGACTCTTAAATGGATTTTGGCCTGTTTTTCCTTTAGTGTCTTCTGTGTCATCTTCATTTCAAATAATTCTGTCTGAATATAATTTCTTAATCAGTAACTCATTGGCTTATACCTTAAGAGTATTATGAACTTTCCAATGTGACGCAAATCTTATATGTATTTAGAAAGTTAATTTCCTATAAAATATGTGACTAGTTTTTCTCAGTGAATCTTATAGCAGTTTCACTCTACATTTGGGTTTTGTAATACCTTTTATATACTTATAGAATCACTGATTTTAGCTGATGCTTATTATTGTCTCTTACTTTATTTTAGGAACTTATTAGAAACTTAGATTTACAAATGGAGGAGGAAAGAACAATATTAAGTGAGCTGCAAGAAAAAGAAAAAGCACGTTTGCTAAACTTGAAGCATAACGCAGCTGTAAAAATTCAAGCTAAATACAGAGCATTAGTAACTTACCGAAAATATAGCCCACTCATAAAAGAGCAAATAGAAAATAAGAAAAGGAAAGAGCAGGAGTGGAAAGAGAGGGAAGCAAAGATCCGACAGAAGGAGGAAGAAAGAAGAAAAAGAATTAAAGAGGAACAGAGGCTAGAGGAGGAAAGAAAGAATAAGATAATGGAGGAAAAGCGAAGGCGAGAAAGGGAATATGAAGAGAAAAAGAGCACCCTGAGACAAGAGAGAGAACAACAGAACAAGAAAAAAGTGCGACCTAGAGAAGATTGCCGCCAACTTCTAATCATTAGCTGTGCTTTAAAGGAGGGAAAATGTAACGGCAAGCAGCAAGCTAATGCAAATATGTCAAAAAATAAGAGTGCTGAAGAATTGGTGGACACAAACTCAGAGCAGAAAGAAGATGCTTGTCTAGTTCAGCAATCCAACAAGAGAGAAAATGTAAATAAAGGACATAAACAGCTGACAATGAAAGAATCGATCGGAATAAAATTAAAACCAAGACAGACAGTTTTAGCAGAATTAAAGATGAATGAAAAATACGTAAATTCACCTAAGTTAAAAGTAGATGGAAAAAGTGAGAACATATCAAAAAAACAACGTTCAGAAAATGTAGCTATCCAAGAAATTAATTTTACAAATATAGACCAGACAAAAGAATTTAAAAACTCAGACCGAAAGGAAAATGTGAATAAAGACTGCCTGGAGCAAGAAGTAAGGTGTCAGACTCAGAAAGAGGAAAGTGGGGAGCATGCCACCACGGAGAATGCAGGGCAAGAAACCCAGGTCATGCCTGGATTCAATCCAGAAGCGAGCGAAGAGGACAATAATGAAGCACGGGAAATCATCAAGGAAAATCAAGAGAGACTGACTGAAAAGATAGGAAAAAGATCGACAATAGAGCAAGATGGATCATTGCACGAAGAGAATAGTACTTCAGCTACTGCCATGCAAAAAGACGCACAGTCACTAATACTAGAAAATCCTGAGCATGTAGAAAGAAATGTAATACTAGAAGACGAAGAGACCGACTTAAAATCAAAAAGAATTGAGGAAATGCCAGAAGACAGTGTGCGCAGCTCTGATGCTGTCTTTAACTCAGATGCCTCTGCGCACACAGAGGGCAAGACAGACCAGCAGTGCTCTGTCTCAGGCAAAGTCATGCCCAATGAAGAAACTGGTAGCCACAGTTCCTTGGTCAGTGAAGAAGAGGAGGACTCTCCTAAGTCTGAAAGTAAAGAAATTGTGGAACAATGGAAGCCAAAGAAGGATGAAAGTGACAGTGCCCTGACCTGCTCTGTGTCACAGATAACAGTTTTATCTTTCATTGAGGAAAGGAGACTAGCTTGGATAAAATCATTTAAACCTTGGCCTGAAATCTTTGAACAAAATCAACTCAAGAAAATCACCAAAAGAAAGAAACTCGTGAAGTGTCCAACAAATACAATGCCTCCTTTGGATTCATTAGCCATTCTCCAGCATGGCCCTTGGAATACTTTACAGCAGGTAGTTATGACTTAACAATAATATTGTTATACTGAATTAAAATTAACTGTCTGTAATGTCATTTTACCTTCATGATTTTATACATAAAAATTCTGCCTCTTAGTAAATTATTAGTGAAATACTAATGAAATATAGTTTCCTTTCAGAAGGCTTACATTTTTAAGCTCTCAAATAAAGTTTTTCAGGGCCTTGTCTATCTTAGCAATCCAAAGAGCTTTGACTTATAGTTTTCAGTGTCTTGAGCACTGATTCAAATCCCTGTAGGAACATCTGACAGTTATGGCTGGAATTAGATAAGAACACTTAGTGCTTTTGAACTTCCAGAGTTTATTCTAGATTAGGGTCTACACACTGTCTCCATTCACATGAAAATAGCTCCTTCCGTGAAAGAGGTGCTGACAGGATGGAAGACCCTGTATTTCCTGTATGGAAATGTTATTTAACCATATGCCATTTAATTGTAATACACAGATGCAGGAAACATGGCATAGTTTTCTTTAACTGCTACTAATTTTCTGTTGTAGAGAATACAACATCAACCAAATTTAAGACATAGAAATTGATGTATAAGGATATTTTGATTATACAGTGCTTCAATAAAGTTAACAATTTTTATTGAACTGTGGCTTGAAAGTCAAATATATTCTTTAAATGTTATTTTAGAGGCATAAAATTTTAGAGGCATATATTTAAATCTCAGTTTTATCATTATTATTTATTACAATTTATTCACTTGGTATCTTGGCTGTGGCCCCATCTCTTATCTCCTCATAGTCCCACACTCTCTCTCTCTTTTCCCTCTATGCCCCTCCCCTAGCCCACTGATAGCTGAGGTCCTCCTCACCTACTATCTGACCCTAGTCTATCAGGTCTTATCAGGACTGTCTGGGTTCTCTTTCTCTGTGGCCTAGTAAGGCCACCTCTCCCGGGGGAGGTTATCAAAGAGCCCCTGTTCTCATTACTAGGAAACCCATATGGCGACTGAGCTGCCCATGGGCTACATCTGAGCACAGGGTCTAGGTCTTCTCCTTGCATGGTCCT
Source organism: Psammomys obesus (assembly GCF_907164565.1). Lineage (NCBI taxonomy): Eukaryota > Metazoa > Chordata > Mammalia > Rodentia > Muridae > Psammomys > Psammomys obesus. Next base: position 20,452,222 of record NW_026596091.1, on the reverse strand, counting down.
TGGTTGATTCATCAGTCTCTGAAGGCCCCTCTGGGCTCAGATATTTTGGCTTTGTTGTTCTCCTTGGGGAACTCTTGTCCTCTCCAGGTCTTTCTATATCCCCCTTCTTCCATAATATTCCCTGCACTCTGCCCAGAGTTTGGCTATGAGTCTCAGCATCTGCTTCAATACCCTGCTGGGTAGAGTCTTTCAGAGGCCTCCTGTCCTGTTTCCTGTCTTCTCCTACTTCAGATGTCTATCCTGTTTGCTCTTCTGAATGAGGATTAAGCCTTTTCCCTTGGGACCTCCTTGTTGTTTAGCTTCTTTAAGACTATAGATTTTAGTATGTTTATTCTATATTATATGGCTAAATCCACTGATAAGTGAGTATATACTGTGTGTGTGTTTCTGCTTCTGGGTTATCTCCCTCAGGATGATTTTTTCTAGTTCCATCCATAGAACTGGTACCTTTCTCTTCTGTCAGTTTCCATATGTGATGAGTAATTGTGTGGCTCAGTATCCTTAAATATTTTGTAGCATTTAAAATATAACTCTGAAGGTCTCTGGAAAACAAGTACCAGGATTTTTGTTATCTGAAATTTCTACTCTGATTCTATCTAATACTAGGCACCTGGAACTTGATTTTTAACTTCAAGGATGGTTGGGGTTCACCATGTCCAATCTATTCCAATACTTAAGTCAAATGCTAGAGGGACGCAGTGTCAGCTCAAATCTATACTGCATAAAACTGATTTAATTCAATTACTCACCACACATGGAAACTGACAGGAGAGGCACCAGTTCCATCTATCAATGTGAAGGCAAAGCAGCACCATGTGTCAGGGAGAGATCCAAAGGAACGCCTCTTTGTGTCTCAGTTGTGTATTGGAGGCCAGCTTCTGGCACCATGTCCTCAAGATGGAAAGGAAGGAAAACTACCAGTGATCTTCTGTGTGTCGCCAGCTCCTAAGACAAGTATGGCCCATCTTGTTCTCTGTGAGGGACCATGATTCTGAAGATTAAGTCACCAGAGGACACTAGTCTGTACATCATGAGGGTAGATGAGGCACGCCCTCTTTTTTAACAGGATGAGGCTGTGGACAGTGAGCCATTCACAAGTGGCCCCAGATCTTCATTAAAACACATTTAATGCTTTCGTGTCTTTTTTACATTTTATGTTTTGTTTGCCCTTATTAAAAAGAATGGCAAGGTATTGCCATAGATGCACAGTGGCCTTAAACTCATAATACGCCTGCCTCATTTTCCAAGTGCTGGGATCACAGGCCTCACAGCCATAGGTTCTAGTCCTTTGTAGTGCTTCAGGTAATATGCTACTCAAGTGTTCTCCTACCAAGCTACCCCCAGTACTATATACCATTTTTATATATATAGGTGCCAAGGAAATAAATGTATTAATAAATGATGCAGTATTTTATTCACTTGGTAAGTTTTCATTTGTTTAATATATTTGTTTCTTCTGTTCACACCCTGTTCTTTCTTGAGAACTCTTGTCAATTTCCACAAACGGAAAATTAACCCTGTTTACTTCTTTTATAGCAGTGTTCTCAATGTGGGGCTCCCAATCCCTTTTGGTGTCTCACATCAGATATCTTGTGTATCAGATACTTGCATTACCATTCGTAACAGAAGTAAAATTAGTTATCAAGTAGCAACAAAATAATTTTATAATTGGGGGTTACCACAACAGGAAGGATTCTATCTAAAGGGTCACAGCATGAGGAAGGTTGAGATCCACTCTTTTGGAGCAGTGCCTAATCATCTGAGGGTCTCATAAAATGCTAGGAAGGTCTTTTGTTCAATAAACTGAACAAACACTATCTTTTACTTAAGTCTCTGAAGTGATGTGGTTAGCATTGATGGGTAGGCTGATCTGTTTAGACTACCATATAGGAGTCTACCATACTTTCCCTGTAAAAGCAATTGATGCAAACTACAGTTTCCTTCAAAGCATCAAATACACATTATAAAAGTGAAAAATATGTGCTAATATGTTGTGGAAATACTAAAATAGTATCAAATGCCTGTTATTTTTTGTTTGTTTGTTTCCAGAAACTTTCTCTAATTTTCCTGTCGGACAGATAGCTAATTATTTTGTTTTGTTTAACCACTGCAACTTTCCTACTTTGATTTTACAGTCATTTAGCTTCACATGTCTGTGCTTATCCTAACCTCTAGCACCATCTTTGGAAGGTTCTTCTGAAAGTGGTGAGGGATAAAAGTGTACTTCTCCTTAGATTAAATTCAAGAATAATTTATAATTCAATTTCTAATATATTACAGCAATCTTAGGTCTTGCATATGAACAGAGAGAGAGAGACAGAGATCATCTAGTTCAGAAAATATGTGTGATTAAATGAAAACTAGTAATAATTATGAAGATAATGAAGTAGTCATAGTTGCTATAGGTTCATTCTCAAGCCAAAAGAGCTTGAGAACACAGACTTCCAAATGTTTTTATATTGTCCTTAAGAGGAAAAGTAAATATGAATGCTATAAATATATTTGAGTTTCATTACAAAATGACACAACTGATTTTTTTTTTTTATTTTGGACACATTTAGTCAAACATCTTCATTTCTTACCAAAGAGTTTTTGGACACATGATTACAAATTAAATATTGACTTTGAGTAATACAGAGCAATTTTAAGCATGTGATTACTATAACACATGTGTCAATGAATATAAACTCTTATTTTGATGTCATACATTTTAAAAATTTTAGGACAGGTATAGGCTATGTTCTAGTATCACAGAATTTTTTAATATTCAAAGAAATGGAAGGAATACTGTGAAACTGCTCATATGTAGTCAAAGGTGGGTGTCTCTAACAAGGTGCCAATATAACCTTCATTCATGGATTGTAATGACTTGAAACTACAGAAATTAGAGAGCTTGTCGCTTCATAAGTAACTCGACTTGATGAGTCTACAGTTGACTGAAATAGGCATGTTATCAAATAAAGCAAAATAATATGTTTTATGGCCAATCAACCATTATTATTTATTACATACCTGGCTGTAATTGTCAAATTTTGATTTACTAAATTCTCAACTTAAATGTTTTCATTTTCTAGTGCATGCCCACCTCTCTATAGAATTCATTGTTTGCATTTAAACCCAGTAAGTAGTGTATTTGTCATTGTTGCTTAAGTGGATGAAACCTTTTCATTCTGAAAAGAATGGAAAGGTAATTGGCTGCAAAAATAGTTTTAGGTAATGAATGCTTGATATACTCTGAGATGATTATGAAAGTAGAACCTTTGCTTACCCAAAGTTTAAAAAAATACATTATTACTAGTGCTGGCTAATCAAGAATTAAGCCAGATGTTGTCTGTTATCTCCCAATATATGTCTTTGTCAAAGATCCAGGGATCTCACAGCTACTACCAAACACATAGCATGGACCTCTATGCTCTATAATACACAGAAAAGTATTTCAAAGCCTAGAAAACAACAACTAAAATTTGCTAAAATGTAGGGAGAATATAAGGGGTTGTAATATTGCCTACATATGTGTTACCTTTGAGCTCGAATTGATTGTGAGTGATTACACTGATTTATCTTGCTACCCTGCAAGAAAAAGAGACCAGATAGCTAGACATACACTGAGTTCCTAATAAAGGTAGGACTCAATATATACAATTATTTAAGTGAATTTTTGAAGAGCTTTGAAAAGCTATTCTATACTGTGGTGTTCAACAATGTCACTTATCACAGTGTTCTTGATACCTCCAGGTTACAGACATCACGTTTCAGGATTTGCCTGGCTGTAGTCTCTCTACACTGGCAGACTATTCAAATCTTCAGCTGCTGTCTCTTCGACGCTGTGGGTTAACTTCCTTGCACAGCCTGAGCCAATGCCAAAACCTTAAGTACATCGATGTACAGGCAAGTTGCTTATTCTACAATAACTTCCCAGACAACAAAAATCAAATGGATTCATGCTTATATTTTAGAAATGATAATTCTGAAGAAGCTGTAAAATAGCTTGATACACGCATGAGGCTTAAAGCGAGCACCACGGGCCTAGGTTGCTGGGGACTGAATGGAGAAGTTATTGATCAGCTGAGCCAGAAATTGATGCTTTCATTTTGGAAGTGGTGTGACGAGTGTATAAACAACAACGTTCTTTAAAACGGCAGAAAAGGCGGCCATGTGAATTCCTGCTACTCTGAAGCCAGGTGGCTGACCATTTCATATTGTGTTGACTTGGTGTCTTCTATGATTGTCACATCTGCTTGAGAATTAAAAAAAAAAAAAAAAAAAACTTTTGATTTTTGCTGCCTTAACAAGGAGGTCTCAGATGTTAGACTATCTTGTGATTGTTCAAGGCTTTTTGTTGCCAAGACCGAGTGTTCAGCCAGACATGTGCCAGTGCATATAAGCGTCTGTTCACATCATGTAGCCCAGTGTTTCTATGGCTGCACTCTGAATTCATGTGGGAGGGAACCATATGTGTGCCAATATTTGGTTATGAGGTTTCGTGGAAAGTATCAAAGTAACGTTCCTTCACAACCTACTACCATCTGTCTTCTGATTCACATATAGAAAATAGGCTCATCAGTTTATGCCATTGGTTCAGGAACTTTGCATCTAAATCAGCATGTGGTAGAGGAACAGCTTCCCAGTGCACACGAAGAAATAATGAGGAGGCCAGGCTCAGTTAACCAACACCACATTTCCCATCTAAAAGTACCAGCAACATGATGAACAAATAATCCACTGTGTTCATTTGGATTGTTCAAAATATGTTGTCATATTGTCCTCTGTATTTTTTTTTAAATATTAGGCAAATGTATAAATAGCTAATTCTTTGTGTGATACTTAATTTTTTTCTCTGAATAGTATAGCTATTTGCATGGTTATTTTTATAACTTAGTGATTTATGTGTTGATTTAGACATTGTATCTCAACCTTAATTTTTTGAAAGGATTAAATATTACATTTATAAGACATTGAAATAAAATTATTGTGTTTGTTCTTTCTTTGCATTAGGAAAACCACATTGAGACTATCGATTGTGAAAATCTGGAAAATCTCTGTGTTGTTCTTCTTAATGAAAACCTGCTGACTTCTATTCATGGTTTTGATGGATGCACTAATATACAATGCCTTGAACTTTCACATAATAAGATCATGCGAATCAGTAAGAGCAATTTTAATATTTAAACATTTACTCTGCATGACTTTACTTTGTTTCATTCATTCATTTTTAATATTAGTCCCTCTAAGGCCTACAGAGATAATTTTGTTGGATAAAAGTTGACTTTCAAGCATGAACACCTTAGTTTGGTCTCCAGAACCCATGTAAAAAAATCCTAGGAAGCTGTGAGGGAGATGCCCAATGGGTAAAGTGCTTGCACTTCAAGCATTAGGACCTGTGTTTGGATCAGAGATTCTATCTAAATGCTGCACAACTGTGGGAACCTACCTGTAATCCCAGTCACCAAGGGAGGAGACAAGGGATCTTCAGTACAAGCTAGCTTGCAAGATTCGACTTCTCGGTGAGCTGCTCTCTCAGTGGATAAGATCCCAGAGCAATGCAGGATGATTCCCTCAACATCAGTCCTTGGCATTCACATACACATGCACGCACAGTGTTTTAACATGGATACAGCATGCACACTACACACACATGTGCGCACACGTGCATACACATGAGAAATGAAAAACAAGTCACTCGTAGGAGTGATCATTTGCAGTGTCAGTGTCAAGGAGGCAAAGACATTCAGATTCTTGTGCCAACCTAGACTAAACAGTGCATTACAATACAATGAAGACACACATCATAAGAGCGCACATGTGCACACACGCACACACACACACACACACACACTCCTTGATTTTACTCTTTTATACCTACTCTCTTCAGTAATTACCTTTGTGCAAGGGGAAAGTTGGATTTAGATAGTATCCATCAGCCATTGCCCTCTATTTCATGTTGGGAAAGAAAAACATCTTTGCTTTTCAAGACCATCTATTTTTTAATCGTCTTGAAGGGTATACTTTTAAAATATGATTCCCTCATTTTCTGGTCCTATGTTCATCTACCACATAATTTCAGACCACCAATTGATTTTTCCAAATGGAAAAACTGACACTGTTGCTTAATTTTGTTTTGAAATTCTAATGCAAGCACACATAAAAGTAGTGAATTTTTTTTTAATGAAAGTAATCGCAGTAATGTATTACTGTGTGGGCACACACTATAGTATTGGAGTGAAGTTAAAAAGCAAAAACCAAGCTGTTGTTTTTTTTTTTTTTTTTTTTAAATAAAAGTAGTGGCAGAATTGCTATTTTTATTGGCAGTGGTCCTTTGTGAGAATTTGTATAAGCAATGGATTTCCTGGGACAGGTTATCTATAAGATTTATGTGAAAACTGCCACAGCTCTAATGGATGTGCCTGAGGTATCTCTGTAGTACAGAGCAAACAAGGCTAAGATGTCTCTGCTGTCTGCTGCTATACTGAGAAGGTTGTATTTATTGAGTGTGAGGAGACTGCACATTTGCAAGTGCTTCCTGACAACTAGTGGAGTCTGTTTCTCATCTCTAGGAAAAGCTTAGAAATTCTGGTCAAGCTACGTAAAAAGACAGATTTTGTCATTTAGGTGAAATATTACTCTTAACAACTCTCAGAGAGGAGCACAAAAAATTGTGTAGTATTTATAAGTCAGCAAGTTACAATTCCACTGTGTAATATTTCTTAAGGAGGTGAAGTAAAATTGGCAGGAAAACCACGCTATTTTACATTTTTGTTTCAAATTTACCTAGTTGCCAGTGCTTTGCTAAGCCCCCACCATCTTTGCTGCAGTCACTCTAACTAATCTTTACATTAGAAAATTCCATTTTTAGGGCTTGAGAGATGGCTCAGGGGTTAAGAGCACTGGCTGCTCTTTCAGAGGACCCGGGTTCAATTCTCAGACATACATGTGGTCAAAGACCAGTGCACATAATAATAAATAAAGTTGTTATTTGACCATTCTTCTTAGATGTAACTGGACAAGAATAATGATCTTCCTATTAATCTGGCTCAAGCAATTCATTTGAAATTAAAATTAATTCACTACAAATTAAATAACACAATATAATAACTAGAAACACTACAAAGTGCTTAGATTAATTTCAAAATATGAGATACTTCTTAAAAAGTAATGGTAAATTCAAGTGACAAAGCAGATTTTTTATCGTTATTGAATTTGATATTTAAGTGTATTTATATGTAGTAACTATGATAACATACTTTTTCACTATCATAATTGAAATATACATTTAATTGTGAATTGAATGGCAGTGATAAGATTTCTGCATAACAAAGTACATATTATTTTAGTCAATGAAGTGAGTATGTAAGCACAATTTTTGGAGTAAGTGCTTTTGTACAAATTGTATAGTGATCTAAAATACACTGTTTATGTTTTTATATCACTAGGAACACTTGGAACTGTTTGTAAAGACATTTCCATTGAATTGGAATTCGACATAATCTGGAGTTATTTGTGAACTTTTAACAAAAGCAGACAAATTCTTACTGCTCACGTTATTTTTAGAGAATTAATTTTTATCACACTCATCATTTGCTTATTCTTTTATTATTTAAATTGTGTTTTCTTTTTCTTGAATTTTCTATTCGTAAGTTTAAATTGGTTGGCCTGCAGTTAAATGAGATGTTTTGGTATGATTTGTATAATTGGTGTCTCCTTTTACCTAAAATTGGCAAAACTTTTGTTTTCAATTTGTGAGATGGAGAAATATTTCTGGAGTGAAAGTTTGTGACTGATCCTTAAAGTTTCAAAAATTGTCTTACAGAGAATCTTTAGACTTTGAGTTGTCTTGGAATTGTCTTCCTTTAAAAATAGGTAATGCTAATGAAAACCAGGTAATTTATAATCGAATATTCTAATTTTTTTTTCATTTTCATCTTGGTTCTTAATGACTTCAACAGAAACATCAAAATAACTGTGTTTTACAAAAAAGAAAGGTTTCTAGGTCTCATTTACAGAAAAACATATTCTAATGTAAGAGAAATAGGGAGCCTTTGCCTAAACAATTTAGTCATGTTCAATTCACTTGCTGCTCATGTAGATACTATAAAGTAGGTACAAATGAATTTTCTTTTCCTACATGCACTTGAGAAAATCAAGTCCCAGATACTGGAGGAAGCCAGTTGAAATTACTCTGCTGACAAATGATGTTTACAGGATTTGATATTTGGAATTTACTCTATTACCTTATTTTAAAATTGGTGGGGTTTTATGAGATTATATATAATAACATCTTACATCTGCAACATATCTCTTGAACCTAAAGCTCAGTCATTGCGAAAGACATGACAGAAATATATTAACTTTTCTTCCAAAAGAGATATTTGAGTTATTTTTTAATTTCTTTCTTCCTTTTTATTTATTACAATTTATTCACTTTTTTCCCCAACTGTAGCCACCCCCTTGTCCCCTCCCAAACTCACCTTTCCATCTTTTTCTACTCCCATTCCACTCTCCAAGTCCACCGATAGAGGAGGTCCTCCACCCCATCCCTATGACCCTAGTCTATCAGGTCTCATCAGGACTGGCTGCATTGTCTTCCTCTGTGGCCTGGCAAGGCTGCTCCTCCATCCGGGGAGGTGGTCAAAGAGCCAGCCTCTTGAGTTCATGTCAGAGACAGACCCTGTACCCTTTGCTAGGGTACCCATTTGGAGATTCAACTGCCATGGGCTGCATCTGTGCAGACATTCTAGGTTATCTCCATGAATGGTCATCGGTGGGAGCATCGGTCTCAGAAAAGACCCCTAGGCCCTGAATTTTTTGTTCTGTTGCTCTCCTTGTGGAGCTTCTGTCCCCTCCAGGTCTTTCAATCTCCCCCATCCCCCTTTTTTCATAAGATTCCCTGCACTCTGCCCAAAGTTTGGCTATGGGTCTCAGCAAGTGCTTCAATACCTTACTGGGGTCTTTCATAGGCCTTCTGCGGTAGGCTATTTGAGTTATTAATGCCATGAAGTCTTGAGTCCACTAGATGGCAATAATTCACCTTTTGAAATGCACACCGCCTTGGTTTGTTGTAAAAAGGGATTGCCCAGGGTTTGTCCGTGGAGAAAAGGCTGACCCTAGGTTTTTGCCTGATTCATGACAAAATTATGGCAAGTATCCATAGTTTGTATAAGTTCCCCGACTCCTGTTTCAGTGTTTTTCTTTCTATACTTTATTTATAATGCTTGAGGACTTTGAACTGAAACTGAAACTCTTTTTTCCTTTTTATTTTTTTTTCTTTTCCATTTAGTTCTTTGTTCACTTTAAATCTCAGTATTAGCCCCTTCCCTCCTCTCCTCCTGGTCCACCCTTTCCACCTCTCCCTCATCCCCGAATTGGCCTTCCCTCAGAAAAACACCCTCCCTCCCTCCAAACACCTACTCCAGCATATCTCATCAGGCCTCTTTCTCAGTGTCCTGGCAAGGCAGTTGAAATTAAAACTCTTAAGCTCAGCTGAGCTATGTGTAGGTATGGATGAAAAGTTCCTGGACATAACCACCTTTGAAAAGCTGAAAAAACTCAGACTTCAAATTTTCTTGTTCTGTTGCTCACCTTGTGGAGTTCCTGTCCTCTCCAGCTCTTGCTATTTCCCACTTCTTACATAAAATTCCATTCATTCTGCCCGACAGTTGGCCATTAGGCTCAGCATCTGCTTTGATAGTCTGCAGGGCTGAGGCTTTCAGAGGCCTCTGTGGCAGGTTCCTAGGTTGTTTCCTGTTTTCTTCTTCTGGCTTTCAGAGGCCCTCTGTAGCAGGTTCCTAGGTTGTTTCCTGTTTTCTTCTTCTTCTTCTTCTTCTTCTTCTTCTTCTTCTTCTTCTTCTT